>NW_007246033.1:326730-372724 GCF_000164805.1 Carlito syrichta
AAAAAAAAAAAAAAAAAAAAGAATAAGGGCAAACATTGCTGGAGAGAAAGAGGTTGCCAATTATCTTTGCTAAATGATAGCAAGGTAGCCATGCTTTAAAAAATAAATCTATAATGTTGACCACTGCATTTGTTTATCGATCTCACCACACTACTGATGCCATCATTAAAGCAGACATTACAATCACTTTTTTAGATAGATGACACGTCATCAGTCACATCATCATCCAAAGTTTCTATGTGGAGCAGGTTCTTGACATAGTGGTGGGAACTGCACTCTGTCAAGAGAAGAGGTATATGTAGTGTGATAAACTGCATAGTGATTTTCTATAGGTCAACCTCTTCCTTGCCTGATCCATACACTAACACCCCTCACACCCCACCTCCCTCTCCACACACACCTTAAGAACCTGATAGTAAATGTCTAATATGATAGACCTAATAATGTGGCTTTTGTGTTAAGAGAAATGAAGTTGGTTACCACAACTCATTTTTAAAAATCAGATTTATTAAGATGTAATTCATGCATGATACAATTTACCCATGTAAGCTGAACAGTACCACAATTTTTAGTATAGTTGCAGATACATGCAACCATACTCACAGTAAATTTCATGTTAAAAAAAAATTTCACTGGGTGTGATGGCTCAAGCCTGTAACCTCAGCACTTTGGGAGGCCAAGGTGAGAGTATTACCTGAGCCCAAGTGTTCGAGATCAGCCTGGGCAACTTGGCAAAACCTCATCTCTACAATAAATTAAAAAAATGAGCCAGGTGAGGTGGCTCGCACTTGTAGTTTCAGCTACTTGAAAAGTTGAGGAAGAAGGATCTCCGGAACCCAGCAGGTCAAGGCTGCAGTGACCGTGAGTGTGCCACTGCACTCCAGCCTGGGCAACAGAGGGAGACATCAACTCAAAAAGAAAAAACTTTCAATAGCTTTAGGGGGTGCAAATGGTTTTTGGTTACATGGATGCATTTTATAGTGGCAAAGAAGTCTGGGCTTTAAGTGTATCCACTTCCTCCACCTATGTACGTTGTACCCAGAAGGTGACTTTTCAACCATCCTTCTTTTGAGTCATCATTGCCCAATATACCATCCTGTATGCCTTTGTAGTTCTTTAGCTTAGCTTCTGCTTGTAAATGAGAACATGTGGCATTTGATTTTTCCATTCCTGTATTACTTCACTTGGGATGATGCTTTCTCATTCCATCCAAGTTGCTGCAAAAGATACTACTTTATTATTTTTTATGAGTGAATAATATTCATTATCCACTTACTGGTTGATGGGTGTTTATGTTGATTCCACATCTTTGCAATTGTGAATTGGGCTGCGATGAACATATGAGTGCAGGTGTCTTTTTTAATGTAAAGCACAGTCAATTTGAGAAAGCTTTCATCACAGCAAAGATAAAACTTGTACCTTTTAGGTATCACCTCCTTGTTTTCTTTCCTCACTCTCAGCCCCACAACCCTAGATAACCACTGATTTACTCTCTGTCTCTTTATAGAATTTCCTATTCTGGACATTTCATACAAATGGAATTATATAATTTATGTTTTTATTGTTACTGGTTTCTTTTCTTTAGCATAATGCTTTCAAGTTTCATCCATGTTGTAGCATGCATCAGTATCTCATTTATTTTTATTGCTGAAAAATGTTTTAGTGTATGGCTATACCATATTTATTTATGGACATTTGGGTTACTTCTACAGACTTTCTCTCTTTTTTGTTGTTATATCTCAACTATGCAGTGCATCAAATCATGTAATTAATTTTATTTTGGATGAAATTAATGGTTTATTAATGTTTATCCATACACTAAATTTACTGTCTTAAGAGAGTGGGATAGCTTAGAGAATTGCAAACAATATAGAGATGTCACCATAACCAACAATATGTAGGGCTAATCAGTTTCAAATATTAAAAAGTGAATACCAGGCCAGCAACACTGGAATGAGTTACCAGTGCTACGAACTGCCCAGGCTTATTAGAATGACTAGAGTCAGTTTGCCTGTTCCTTTCCCTGCTGCTAACCAGCATTGACACTTTACTTGCAGATTGAAGAACAGGTAAGGATTAAATCATCAAGAATTCAGAAAGTGAATTCTTTACTTATTTGTTAACAATCATTTCAACTTGAGTAAACACCTCTTAAAGAACATAGC
The DNA here is from genome assembly GCF_000164805.1 of Carlito syrichta. Classification (NCBI taxonomy): domain Eukaryota; kingdom Metazoa; phylum Chordata; class Mammalia; order Primates; family Tarsiidae; genus Carlito; species Carlito syrichta. Next base: position 328,896 of record NW_007246033.1, read on the forward strand.
AGCTTTGAAACCACTGCCAAAATATTGGGGTGAATAAGCTTTTTTTTTTGTCTTGGCAGAGTGTACATAAACATACAATGTCTTGCTTAAATATTCATAGACTCCCAGTTCGCTGTACAGTAACTTAATAATAAAATATTTTGAAGAGGGAACGATGCTGTGGAGCTTGTGATACCACTAATGGATTTGAAGAGGATGCTAATGCATTGTAGGAGGAAGTGAATTGAGCTCTCGTGTGTAAAGGAGGATTATAAAATATAATTATGAAAAAGCAATAGTGGCAGGCTTGAGAAAGTTCTGTTGATGTGTGGGTATTACAAACGACATGTTTTGTTGATGAGAAGGAAGGCTTAGATGGATATTTACTGTGCTAGCAATCTTTGTTATCCGGAAACATGGAATGCATTATAGAAATGGCCATTTTGTGAACTCCAGAGTGAAAATTAAATAGTGTAAGATGGAGGCTGACAAGACCCATGCTGCTTTTCATTTCGAATAGCAGTTGTCTAGGAAGGCGAGGCTTTCATATCAAGAGCTTCAGGAAGCCCTTATCAAAGTAGAGGAGAAACTTTTATTGTAAAAAGAAGCGTAAGGAATTCTAGATAATTGAATAATTTACAGTATCCTGCTGGAAGTAGAGGAAGCCTGAGGACCGTTCTGAATATTATTTCCTGGGTATAGCTTTGACAACTTGTTATAATTTTGGGCATGAATGGGAGTGGTTAGACTGGGGTATACAATTAAACAATTAAAACTTTGACTTTTCTTTTAGTTTCTGTTTTTATTTTTTATAGACAGGGTCTCTCTTGGTTACCCAGACTGGAGTGCACTGGTGTGATCATAGCTCACTGCATCCTGGAACTCCTGGGCTCAAGTGATTGTCCTACCCTAGCCTCCCAAGTAACTGAGACTACTGAGTAGCTGGGACTACAGACGTGGCCACCATGCCTGGCTAATTTTTCTATTTTTTGTAGAGACCAAATTTTGCAGTGCTGCCTAATCTCGAATTCCTGGCTTCAAGCAATCCTTCACGTTGGCTTCCCACAGTGCTGAGATTACAGTATGAGCCACTGTGCCTGGCTTTTAGTTTCCACTTCTGATCTCACTGCTTTACCTAAGGCCTGCTCCTTCAGGCAAAATGAAGAAATACTCTTAGGATATGTATCTAATATTTACTGGAAAAAAAGTACAATGCCCAGTAACTTAATAGATGATGCAAGAGCGTTAAAGAGACAGATCTTAATATACATAGCATTAGTTTCAAACCACAGCCCCTTCCCTTCTTGGGAAATTCTTTTTTTTTTTTTTTTTTTGAGTTGGAGTCTCACTCCATTGTCCAGGCTAGAGTGCAGTGGCATGCTCATGGCTACCCAATCGACCTGCTGGCTCAGGTGATCCTTCTGCCTCAGCCTTCCAAGTAGTGGAAACTGCAGGTGTACGCACTACCACGCCCTGCTAATTTTTTGATTTATTGTAGAGATGAGGTCTTGCCAAGTTATCCAGGCTGTTCTTGAACCCATGGGCTCAGGCAGTCGCCTCACCTCAGCCTCCCAAAGTGCTGGGATTACAGGGTTGAGCCACTGAGCCCGACCTGGGAAATTCTTTTTTTGTTTGTTTGTTTTTTGAGCTGGAGTTTCACTCTGTCGCCCAGACTGGAGTGCAGTGGCCGCTCCCGGCCACCACAGCCTCGACCTGCTGGGCTCCGTTGATCCTTCCGCCTTAGCCTTCCGAGTAGCTGGAATTACAGGCGTGCGCTTCCATGCCCGGCTAATTTTTTGATTTATTGTAGAGATAAGGTCTCGCCAAGTTGCCCAGTGGGTCTCGAACCCGCGGGCTCAGGTAATCCACTCACCTCAGCCTCCCCAAGAGAGGGATTACAGGCTGAGTCACCGAGCCCGGCTGGAAATTCTTAATTATATGATTAAAGTTCAGAGTTTTACTCTTATCTTTTTTTTTTTTGAAAGTCTCTCTATGTTGCCCAGGCTGGTCTTGAACCTGTGGGCTCAAGTAATCCTCTCAAGTAGCTGGGATTACAGGTGTGTCTTACTGTGCTTGACTTGCTCCATCTTTAAACAAGGGGAATATATGAAACAGGAAGAAAGCTTATTTTTCAGAAGCACAAACCTACATGAATGTTGCCCTTTAAGGGAGCTATTTGGGAGAATAAATGTGTGTTTAATAATTTTGACATTGTTTAAAACACTTATGAAATGTTATGCTTTTATGAAGAAATTGTTTAAAAGTTATTAAAATTCAAACACACAGAAAATATATGCAACACTAAGTTTAAATCATTGTCAACATTTGCTGTTTTTGGTTTAACTCTTTTCTCCCTCTCTCTCTCATTTTATACAAATAACATCTACTGATATATCCAAATTTTCACCATTTATTCTCTCTTTTTTTTCCTGAGGAAGCCACTTTTGAGAAACTGACATGAACTTTTCTCATACATTTTAAAAGTTTTTGACATTTATGGATGTATCTGTATAAATATATGTAATACATGTAATATATGTATAAATATATGTAATACATGTTGACAAAATAACTTAAAAATATACGTTTTTGGTGTTTCTCTGAAGGTGTTCTTTTGCAGCTTGTTTTTTCCCCAGTAACATGTTTTAGTGTTTGTATACATACATGCTCAACTATTTAAACTGCTTTATTGCATTCCATTGTATTAATAAACCATAATTTTTCCCATTAATATTTTCTTGAAATATTAAATATAAATATTATATAGTTCATAATTTAACAGCTATTCAGGTTTTTGTCCCATTTTTATTTATGTACTTTGCTCACTTTTTGACTGAAATTTTGTTTCTTGATTTTTTTATAGGAATTCTTCCCATGATCTCATAGTATTAGCTTGTCATCTGTACAAAATCTCCCAATCTGTGGTCTTTTTTATATGTTTTTCCTTTGCTTAAAGTGTCTTTTTCACATTGAAGATTTGAAATTGCATTGTTCTCAGATTTATCATATTTTCTTTTATCTTTTATGGTTTCATGTTTATTTAAAAATTCTCCTCTACCCTGATATCATAAAATTATTCTTTTATATATTCTTCTAAAAATTGCATTTAAGTGTTCATCCACTGGTGTGAGAAATGTGCACATGTATCTTCAATGCAAGGTAGAGATCTAGTTGCCTCTTTTACCATACATCTATAGTTATTCCATCACCATTTAATTGAATAACTCATCATTTCCCTGGGGATTTTTAAGGCCACCTCTCTCATACACTGAGCTCATATACATTCAATAACCTGTTTCTAACTGAGCAAATAGAGTAGAATTACTCAGCTGTGAGGTATGTTTCATTTTATTTATTTATTTAGTTGGGAGTCTCACTCTGTCGCCCAGGCTGGAGTGCAATGGCACACTCACAGCCACTGCAGCCTTGACTTGTTGGGCTCAGGTGATCCTTCCACCTCAGCCTTCCAAGTAGCTGGAACTACAGGCATGCGCCACCATGCCTGGGAAATTTTTGATATATTGTACAGATGAGGTCTTGCCAAGTTACCTGGGCTGGTCTTGACCCTGTGGGCTCAGACAATCCTCTCACCTCAGCCTCCCAAAGTACTGGGATTATAAGCATGAGCCACTGCATCCGGCTGTTTAATTTTAATAGAGACTATCAAACAGTTTCTTATGGTGACTGTACAATTTTGCATTCCCAAAGGCAATCTATGAGCATTTCAGTTGCTCTATGTCCTCACCTGCCTTGGTATGGTCAGTTATTTATTAATTTGAAATATTAGCCATTGTAATAAGTATGAAACAGTATCTTATTGTGCTTCAGGTGTTTGTTCGTTATCCCTATCATTTTGGATAATGTTTCCGTTCAAAATTTTGTCTACTCTTCTATTGAAACTTTATCTCCTTATTATGGAGTTTTGAGAGTTCTTTATTCTGGATACACACACACACACACACACACACACACACACACACAAACACACACACACACATACATATATATTCTGGATGTGGTTCTTTGTTGGATATGTGACTTGCAAATATTTTTTCTCAGTTGATAATTTTCCTTTCATTCTCCTATGTAGTCCACAGAACAGAAAAATTAATTATGATAAAGTTTGAAATATCATTTATTTCTGTCTTTTATTTGTTATGTTTATAGTATTGTGGCGAAGAGTTCTTTGCCTAACCCACGATCAAAATTTTTTTCTCTGTTAAGTTTTAAAAATTTTAGTTTTACATTTAGGCCTATGATCTATCCAGATTTAATTACTATGATAGGTGTGAGGTATAGGTTGATTAGTTTTTTAAATACAATTGTCCAATTATTCTAGCAATATTTATTAAAATGACATTCTGTGAGTTGCCTTTACAACTTTTTTTTTTTTTTGAGTGGGAGTCTCACTCTGTCGCCCAGACTGGAGTGCAGTGGCCACTCCCGGCCACCGTAGCCTTGACCTGCTGGCTTCCGGCGATCCTTCCATCTCAGCCTTCCGAGGAACCGGAATTACAGGCGTGAGCTACCATGCCTGGCTAATTTTTGATTTATTGTAGAGAGGAGGTCTTGTCAAGTTGCCCAGGCTGGTCTCAAACCTGCGAGCTCAGGAAATCCACTCGCCTCAGTCTCCCAAAGTGCTGGGATTACAGGCTGAGCCACTAAGCCCAGATTCTATATAGGTTTTTAAAAAATTTCCTTCATCAGTGTTTTGCAGATTTTAGCATACAGATGCTGTACATATTTTGTTAAGGTTATACCTAAATGGTGCTGATCTTTAATTTCTACTTCCAAATTTTCATGTCTAGTATGTAGAAATGCAATTGAAATGAACTAAATTTATATATTTATTTACAATTATATGAAGTAAATTTATATATTTTTTACTTTTAACTAATGAAACGTTTAACTATGAAGTAATTTTCATTTTGTCTAGATATACTTTTATTTCTTTTAGTACTTTTTATCGTAACTTGTAAATTTGTAAAGTTTATCATGACAAAATTTTACTTACATTTATTTCTTGTTGCATAGAAATGCTATTACATTTTGTATATTAATTCTGAACTCCATAATATTGCTAAACTCTGTGAGTTTAATAATACAGTTTAATGCATCCAAAATGTTATCATTTAACATGTAATTAATATATAAATTATTAATTGGATATCTTAATCTTCTTTTTATATGAAATCTTCAAAGTATAGTGTGTATTTTACACTTACAGAAGACCTCAAATTGTATGACTAATTCCCAATGGTTAAAGTAAAATTTTTTTGGGGGGGACAACCTCCCCGGAATTTATTTATAAATATTTGTGTTTTTATTCTTACATGTTTAAACTTCAATCACTGTCAAAGTACCCTTCATTTGATGCGATAGACCTATCAAGATGCTTTCTCCACTGCTCAAAACACTTTTTGAAATCATCAATTTTGATGCCTTTTAGTGTTTCTGCCGTTTCTTGTTTCACCTCTTCCATATCAGCAAAATATTTCCCTTTGAGGACTTTTTCCATCCAGGGAAACAACACAAAAAATCACTTGGAGCAAGAATGGGTGAATAGGGAGGGTGGGACGCAGGGTCATGCCCTGTTTGGTCAAAAACTGCTGAACACTTAGCGTGGTGTGGATAGGTGTGCTGGTCAATCAACCATCATAAAATGGGAAATGTCAGAGTCACTGCACTGACTCTCCAAAAAAAAAAAAAATTCACAGATATCGAATGCAGACTCTCACAACACTAGCTGGTACACTGATGCCAATGGGTTCTTCCTAGCAGAGGAAGTCTGTGCTACCAAGGGCCTGCCTTCTGAAAAATAATTGTGCTTTTGAAGGGTCTTCCCTCAACTTGTTTTTCTTTGGTACATGTAGGACTCAACAGTCCTGTTGCTGTTGTTTTCTATAAATGGGGTTTCATGAGTTGCTGCTTAACCAATAACTAATAGAATATTCTGGACTTTTCAGAAAATAGTCATTTGCCTTCCATCACAGTAAGAGGGCTATTAAGACAGCACTTTTTCTAACCTCAAATAAGTGCACAGTCTTTCTGAAATGCCAACATAAGGGAGATCTTAGCTACTATGGAATAAATTTACTCACTCAAAACTGTTGGCTAAGGTGATTTTGTATTTCTTAACAGTTTTCCAAAATATCTTGAACAGGAATAGTATGATAGATGTACGTCTACAATGGTTGAAAAGAGTTGTGAGCTTTCTTATTCATGATAAAACCTCATAGGAATAGCAAAAATTCCCTGTGGAAATCCATTAGCACAGTGGCTAGTGCTGGATAATACAGATTCTGGTAAAAATACAAATGTATTATTTCATCTCCAAGCAGTAAAAAGTATACTTTTACAATGTTTTGTACTTGTATTTCATGATATTAAAGCAGTGATGTTAAAACAAAACAAAAAAAAATTGCAATACCTACAGTCCTAGCTCCAGGAGAAGGCAGGAGGATTACCTGAGCCCAGGAGTTTGAGGTTGTGGTGAGCCAGGATTGTGTTACTGCACTCCAGCCTGGGTGACAGAGTGAGACCCTGTTCCACCATGGCCAAAACAATGAATTCTTACCAAAGCAATAAGAGTTAATGAAAAGAATTTATATTGCTTCAGTTTTAAAATTTACATTAAAATTAATTAAAATCAAATTAAAAATTATGTCCACTAGCCACATTGCAAGTTCTTATTAGATACATGAAGCTAGTGATTGCTTTATTAGACAGTGAAGCTTGGATTCTGATATCTTCCATTTTTCTGTGTAATATTCGTGGTTTCATTTTAACTTTTTTCATCCTTCTGTTTTTTGAACATATTCCATTGTTCATTTTTTTCCAATTGGATGATTATTTCATTATTTTTAAAATGTTCTTTCATGTTAATATAATCACTTTAAGGAGATTATAATTTTCTTCACAGTACTGCCTTACATGTATTTCATTGTCATTCAGTTTTACATTCATTCTAATTCCATTTTCATATCTTCCATGACTCATGAATAATTTAAGAGTGTTTTCTCAAATTTATGAATGTATGAAAGGTCTTAGTAATTTTTTATTATTTTACTTTTATTGTATCACAGAGAATTTAGTGGGTATAGTATACATTCTTTGGTATTTGTTGAGACAATTTGTGGCCTATGTTCTATCTATCTTCAAAAGGTCAAGTTCTAAATTTATTTCATATCTTTGCTAATTTTTAGTCAGTGTGGTTTGCTAGTTATTAAAATCTCCTACTATAATTGTTTTGTGAATTTCATTGTAATTTTTTATTTTAAAGATCTGGGGTACCAGTTCAGGATTAAATAGATAAGTGGTCATCGTACAGGTAAAGTTTGGGCTTCCCTTTGGTCCCCACTTTTCCTGGTTTGAGATCAGGTACCCTTATTGATGCTATGTGCCTACCCTACCTCCCCTAGCAGCATCCTGCTACTGCCAAACCCTTTCTTAAAACATTACGATAAATGTTCAGTGTCTACTTATGAGTGAGAAAATGTGGTACTCTGCTTTTTTGTTTTGTTATAATTTTCAATAATATACTTGAATTTTTTAAAAAAAATTTTTTTAGAGCACACAGTTCAGAGATATAATGCCAAGAACCTTAAGTGAGACACTGGGGGAAATGTCATGGGAGACAAGCCAACAAAGTTTGTGCTAATAAGCAGATATTCACAGTAGTGAAGTTGGGTTCATAGCTCTGAGGAACCTCTGAGAAACTGTTCCCCCAGGAACTGGGGGAGGCTGGGAGATTTATGCACTGACTTCATCTCTAAAAGTTGTTCTGGGAGGTTAACTCCACATATCCAGAATGATTATCTGTGCAGTCAGAGAGCTTATGAGAGATCTCAAGCAGAAAAGAAGAGAAACAGGTACAAGCAGTTGAGGAGCTGTCAGAATATAGGCAACCCATAGCAGCTACAAGGGAACTCAGATGGACAGAGGGACATTAATACTACCTAGATTTAATTTAACTATGGCTAAGCTTAGTTTTTCAAGTCTAATTTAAGAATACCAATTTTTCAACTAATGGTTTTTTGTCCATTTACAGTTATTTGGATTTTTGTTCCCACTTCCATCTTCTATGCTATCTATTTATTACATTTTTCTTGCCTTTTTTTCTCCTAATATCTACTAAATGCAGTACATTTTGTTTATCTTCATTTTTCCCCTATTACTAGTTTTGAAAATAAAAATTTTGTTTGTATTTCTTAATGACTATCTTTAAATTTTGAAGAAGAAATATTTAATTTGATCTAAAGTTGAATATTGGTTATCTTTAACTATTTCAAAATGAAGGAAGTTAAACTTTTTAATCTGAAAATCTTCCACGCCATATATGGGTAAATGTTGTACAATTTTTTTTCTTTTTTTTGGAGTTGGAGTCTCACTCTTGTTGCCCAGGCTAGAGTGCAGTGGCATGCTCACAGCCACCGCAGCCTTGACCTGCTGGGCTTAGGTAATTCTTCTGCCTCAGCTTTCCAGGTATTTGGATCATCAGATGCACACCACTACTCCTGGCTAGTTTTTGTGATTTATTGTAGAGATCAGGTCTCACAAAGTTGCCCAGTCTGGTCTTGAACCCCCGGGCTCAGGCAACCCTCTCTTAATTTACACTTTTCTTACATTTAGTTACTGTTATTTTATGCAGTCCATGCTTGCTCACTGATTTACTGGTTCAGTACTGTTATTTGCATTTTACTCCTTCAATTTGGGTTCAATTTTATTTTTCATTAAATTTATCTTAGTACTTCTTTCAATGAACATTAGTAAGTGGTAAATTTCCTTAGCTTTTCTCCTTTCTTTCCTTTTTTATGGTCAAAATGGTGTTATCTTTCCCTCACTCTTAACAAATGAATAATAGTTAGACACAATTTTTGTTTGATAATTATTTTCTATAAAAACATTTTCAAGGAGGAGGGACCAAGATGGCCAACAGAAGACATTGCAGGTTTGCAGCTCTCAGCAAAGAAACCTATTTGGAGGAGTGGATCTAGGGTTGTAAGAATTGACCTGAAAACCCAAGCTTAGGTCTAGCAGATGGTCACCTGGGAGACATGGAGGATAAGCAGTTCCAAGCCTAGATACTCCTAGAAGTAACCTCAACACGAGATTGGGAGACAGTCTTTGGAGATGGAAGGGGTGAGTGAAAACAACAGCCTTTCTTCTTTACATACCTCGTATAAGCCTCTGCAGCCTCAGCCAAGGGAGAGACAGCCCAGGTCCTCCCCAAAATACCCTTCCTATCCCAGCCCAGCGCGGAAGATTGCCCTGCAGAGAGACAAAGGCATTGGCAGGAGCCATGTGAAGCCTGAGGAACCGCAGTTCCCAGAAGCCCTGGCACCGTGGCCATGACCCACTCATGGAAAGGCTCAGTGGGAAACACCCTATAGGAGTGGTCTGTGCTGCATGTGCACTCCCCCTTTCCTCCCACTGCAGCACCCAGTAGGGGGTGATGTGACCACTTTAAGGATGTTTCTACTGTGCCGGCAGCCATTTCAGATTCAGGTCAGGGCTGCAGATGTGGCCGGTCCTTAGGGGGCTGCAATGTTGCAATAGCCTCACCCATGGAGCAAGGCAGGAACTAAGACGTGGGCCACCTCTGTACAGCACAGTAGTAGGAGGCTACTCCACACCCTCAAGAGCACCTGAACCAGGGTAGAGCTACATGGCTACACCTGGTCACCTGCCAGTCCTGCTTAGGAGATATGCTGACTGGGAGGAGGCCATCAGAATTCCAGCCAGAGAATCTTGCACATGTACTGGAGAAAGCATAAAGTCTCTGAATGAGAAAAGGTCTTGCCCCATTCTTGCCAGACTGCACTGGTGAAGCAGTTCCAGAGTTTGCCGCTGGTTCACCACCCCACTTGCCGCTGCTGCCCCTGCCACCGGCAGACTCAAGGAGGGAGGTCAGACAAAAACAAACAAAACACACAAATTGCCACCAAACAGTAGCAAACTTATCTAAAAATAAAATAACAAGAAAAGAGTCTGCCCTTATAAATGAAGAAGAACCTGAGAGAAAAACAAAACAAAACGAAAAACAGCAATCCCCAAAGACTTAATGAGTTGATACACATAAAAGGGCTTTCCTGATCCTAAGTAATGGAACCTATCCAGAACAACCTTTCCCTGATGACAGATAGAATTCAGATTATGAATGACAAAGACACTGAACAAGGTCCATGAGAAAGTGGACACACAAATCATCCAGGTCATGACAACAGCACAGGAAGTGAAAGCTGAGCTGGCCATTATAAGAAAGGATCAAACTGAACTTCTGGAAATGAGAAATTTTCTCTTGAAATTTCAAAACACAATAGCAAGCCTTAACAGCAGAATCACTGGGTCCAGTGGCTCATGCCAGTAGTTCCAGCACTTTGGGAGGTGAGGCAGGAGGATTGCTTGAGACCAGAATTTTGAGAACAGAATAGTTGACCAGGTAAAGGAAAGACTCTCAGAGCTTGAGGATCAATCAAACTAATGAATTAACCCAATCTGATAAAAACAAGAGGAAAAGAGCTAGGAAGAACGAGCATAGCAAATAAGAGGTTTGATATTATGTAAAAAGATTATGGTTGATTGATATCCCTGAAGAGAAGGGGTAACTGAGAACTCTCTGGGACAAGCCTTCTAAGATGCCATTCAAGAAAAATTTCCCTATCTCACCAAAGAGGATGACATACAGATGCAAGAGCTTCAGAGATCTGTGAGGTATTATATGAGAAGACCATTCCCAGGGCACATAATTATCCATCTTGCCAAGATGGGCATGAAAGAAAAAGTCCTAAAGGCAGCTAGACAGGGTCAGGAAGTCTCATCAGAATTGCAGTAGAATTCTCAGCAGAAACCTTACAAACCAGAAGAAACTGGAGTCCCATCTTTAACATACTTAAATAAAAACAATTTTAGCCAAGAATTTCCTAACCCCCAAAGCTAACGATACCATTATTGTTGAATACTTTAATACTCTGCTAACAGCCTTAGACAGATCATCGAGGCAAAAAACTAACAAGAAAATCTGGAACCTTAACTTGACACTTGACCAACTGAATCTAATAGATATCTGCAGAACATTTTATCCAACAACCACAGAATATACATTCATCTTATCAGCACATAGCACATACTCCAAGATTGACTACATATTTGGACATAAATAAAACAAGAACAAATTTTAAAAAGTCAAAATAATACCAAGCATCTTCTCAGACCACATTGGAATAAAAATAAGCATCATCACCCATAGGAACTCCCCCAAACACACAAATACATGGAAATTAAACATGCTTCTGAATAACTTTTGGGTTAACACAGAAATCAGGGCAGAAATAAAAAGATTCCTAGAAACAAAAGAAAACAAAGACAAAGCACACCAAATCCTCTGGGATACTATGAAAATAATGCCGAGAGGGAAGTTAATAACATTTCATGTACATATCAAGAAAATTGAGGGATCTTAAGTAAGCAATCTAATATTGCCCCTAAGGGAGCTGGAAAGACAAGAGCAATCCAATTCCAGAATGAGATACTATGCTGCTATAAAGAACAAAATTATGCATTATGAAGCAACGAGGATGCAGCTAGAGACTATCATTCTAAGTAAACTATCACAGAAACAAAAAACTGAATACCACATGTTCTCACTTATAAGTGGGACCTAAACATTGGACATGAAAGCACGAAGGTGGGAACAGTAAAAGCTGGGAAGTGCTAGAAGAGGGAGAATGGGATGGGGGGATAAGAGGCAAACAACAACCGATTGGGTACTGTGTCCACTACTAGGAGGAGAAAGGGCTCACTAGAAGCCCAAACCTCAGATTTACCCAATTTAGTCATGTAGCAAACCATCACAGGTACCACACAACTCTAAAAAAAAAAAAAACAACCCAATAATTAATTAATTAAAATAAAATATTTTAAAATATGATTTGACTTGCTTATGACCTCTATTTTCTGTTGTCTAATTAATTTTGCCACTTTGTAAATAATTGACTTTTACTTTCGGTGGCCTTTAAGTTTGTTTCTCTTTTCTTTTACTCTTTGGTTTCACAGTAATGTTTTTGGGTATCATTTTTACTTATGGATTAACTGGACACATATCTTTAATCTGAGAACTTATGTCTTTTCATCTCTTCTAAAAAAATATTGTCCACTTTCTGCTTGCATATTACCTCCTTCTATTCTTTTTTTATGGAACTTGCTTTAGTCATGTATTGAAATACCTTGTTTTGACTTCCAGCAAGATGGCAATGGGACAGGTCGAACTGTGAGAGTGTCCACAAAAGCCAGTGTCCATGTAGGCATGTCCAGTAGGCATGTGCTGCTGAGTGAGTGAAAGTCTGAATGAGGGGAGACTCAGGTTCATGCACCCAGGGCTTTCCTCTGGCGGTGACTGTAACTCACCATGTCCTGAGATTGGAGCTGCTAGTGTGCAGGATTGTATGTTATTCTCGGGACTCTTCTGAGAAAAGCCTGCCTAATACAGCTGATTCTCATCACCTGGTGCCTGCCCACACCATTACCTGTGACAGAAAAGCAGCTGGAGGCCCAATCTGACCCATGGAGAGAGAGAGCTGGAGAGGAGCTCCACCCTTGGTGAGGAAACACAGACTGCAGCCATTTTTTCTTTCTCTATCCCGGATCCAGGCAGTGACCTGCATTACCCCATCCAGCTCCATCCAACCTCCAACTTGGAACCTAAGGTCATTTCATCAAACTTGGAGAGACAGAAGCCCCTCCCCCATGCTGAATCAGACACAGACACATCAGATCTGAGTGGGAGACTTGACAGGTGGCAAGCTGGGTGAGTCCAGATCTGATCCTCCTCTCACAGAAGGCCTGGGGCATCTGACCCAGGCTGAGAGCAACCCTATCAGCTTATGCTGAGAGTAGAGGGGAAGGGCTGGAGATCAGAGCTGAAAGGAAGTTGGACTTATAGGCACTACTTCAGAGTGAGTTTTTTTTTTTTTGGTCTGTTGGTTTTGCTCATTTCTGTTTGTTTGTTTTTTGTTTTAATTTTTTTCTTTCTCCTTCTTTCAGTTTTTGATAATGTTTTCATACTTGCTTTGTTACTGTTATGTTATTGGTTTTTTTTTTTAGACTTCCTAATTGTGTATGAGTATTTTTGAGGAAGAGTATAACAATAGGGGGGGTTTTGTCAGTTTGTGTGCTTGTATGTTTTAGTTTTTTTTTTTTTACTCTTTTCTGTCTTTGTTTGTGTCTCTTTTCATTTGTTAGTTGTTACGTCTGTCTGTTTCCCCTCTTACTTCTCTCTCCACCTTCCTCTCACTCCCTATCCTTCCTTTTGCCATTCTTTTCATTTTTCTCACCTCATTTTGCTTTCAGGGAGCAAAAGTATACCGCCACTTCATGGACAGATTGTAAGGAAGTGGTGAATGGGTTCCAGGGAGCCCACACACCAGTCAGTGGATATTGGGATCTAAAGATAGATTCCGAATCACAGCTCCCCCCTCAATTAAATCTCAAAACTGCAAAAAAGTACAGCCTCCCACCACTAGTCCAGCTCCAAAATTGAACAAAGCCAGAGGATTCACATAAGGAAGAATAGGAGATTGAGAAACCAGAAGTAAAAAATACCTCTTCATCCCAGAACTAAAGAATTAAAGAAGGGGGTGGGGGAAGGAGGGAGGAAAATCTTCTTTTGGTTTTTCTTCATTTGTACTCCAGTGATCCTTCCGCCTCAGCCTTCCAAGTAGCTGGAACTACAGGCAGGAGCTACCACGCCTGGTTGATTTTTGATTTATTGTAGAGATGAGGTCTCGCCAAGTTGCCCAGGCGGGTCTCGATTCCACAGGCTCAGGCAATCCACTCACCTCAGCCTCCCAAGGCGCGGGATTACAGGCTGAGCCACCGAGCCCGGCTAACTCTCACATTTCAATAATTAGCCTGAATGTGAATGGCCTAAATGAACCACTGAAAAGACATTGAAAGGCAAAATGGATAAAGTATCATGAGGCAGAAATATATTGTCCCCAAGAAACTCATCTCACCAAAAAGGACACTCATAGACTCAAAGTAAAAGGATGGAAAACAAAATTTTAAGTGAATGGAACACAAAAGAAAGCATGAGTTACAATCTTAATATCAGACAAAATAAACTATCAAAAAATAAACTATCAAAAATTTAAAAAGATATGGAAGTCACTACATAATGATAAAAAATTCAATCCATCAATAAGGAATATCTATCCTAAACATATATGAACCCAACATAGGAGCACCAACTTTCATAAAGCAGCTTCTAGGTAAACTTTAAAAAGATATTGACTCTAACACTATCATAGTCGGGGATTTAAAGACCCCACTAAAAACCATAGACATTATCAACGCAAAAAATCAACAAGGAGATCTGGAACCTCAACATGATGCTTGACCAAATGGACTTAATAGATACTTACAGAATACTCCACCTAACAACCACAGAATACACATTCTACTCATCATCACATGGAATGTACTCTAAGATTGACCACATTCTTGGCCATAAATCAAGTATAAACAAATTTCACAAGGTTTAAATCCTGCCATGCACCTTCTCAGGCCACAGTGAAATAAAAATTAATATCAACACCAACAAAGCTCCTCCAAAACCCCCAAAGACATTGACACTAAATAGCATGATGCTAAACTACTCTTGGGTTGACATGGAAATTAAAACAGATTAAAAAATACCTGGAAACAAATGAAAATGAAGAAACATCTTATCAAAATCTCTGGGATGCCATGAAAGCAGTAATAAGAGAGGAATTCATATCTCTACAAACACATATGAAGAAAATGGAAAGATCACAAGTTAACAGCCTAACAAATCACCTAAAGGAGCTGGAAAAGCAAGATCAACAAAACCCTAACTTCAGCAGAAGAATCCAGATCAACAAAATAAAAGCCCAAATTAGGGACAGAGAAGACAAAAAGATAACACAAAAAAATCAATGAAACAAAATGCTGGTTCTTTGAAAGGATAAACAAGATCGATGGTCTCCTAGCTAGACTGATGAAGAAATAGAGAGAAAAAACCCCAATAAACACATTCAGAAATGCAAAAGATCAAATCACAACTGACCCCAAAGAAATACAAACGATTATTACAGACTACTATGTGCATGTATATGGAAACAAACTTGAAAACCTAAAGGAAATGGATGACTTTCTGACATCATGCAACCTCCCCAAGTTGAAACAAGAAGAAATTGAGACCCTAAACAGACCAATAACAATCCAGGAAATTGACTATATCATAAGAAAATTACCTATAAAAAAAAAGTCCTGGACAAGATGACTTTCCAGCAGAAGTCTACAAAACATACAAGGAGGAACTGATACCAATCCTACTGAAAGTATTCCAGGCAATCGAGAAAGATGGAACTCTTCCCAAATCATTTTACAAATCTAACATCACATTGATACCCGATCCAGGTAAAATTCCAACAAAGAAAGAGATTACAGGCCAATATCCTTGGTGAACATTCTCAACAAAATCCTAGCAAGTCGGATTCAACAACACATCTCAAAAATCATCCACCTTAATCAAGTAGGCGTCATCCCTGGGATGCAGGGCTGGTTCAACATTCATAAGATCATAAACGCAATTAAATACATCAATAGATGTAAAAACAAAAACCAGATGATTATATCATTAGACACAGAAAAAGCTTTTGATAACATCCAGCACCCTTGAACATCTAGGCATAGATGGAACATACCTTAAAATAGTAAGAGCCATCTGCAAGAAACCCACAGCTAAAATACTGCTAAACAGACAGAAATTGGAACCATTTCCCCTGAAAACCAGAACAAGACAAGGATGCCCACTCTCACCCCTCCTTTTCAACATGATTTTGGAAGTCCTAGCTAGAACAATCAGACAAGAGAAGGAGATCAGCGGTATCCAAATAAGAAAAGAGGAAGTCAAGTTATTCTTCTTTGCAGATGACATGATTCTATACCTGAAAAACCCAAGGGAATCTGTCAAAAACCTCCTTGCACTGATAAAGTACTTTGGCAAAGTCTCAGAGTATAAAATCAATGTGCAAAAGACTGTCACATTTCTATACACCACCAACAAACAAACAGAAACCCAAATAAAAAGCAAAATCCCATTCACAATAGCCAGAAAAAAAATCAAATACCTTGGCATATTCCTAACCAGAGATGTGAAATACCTTTAACAATGAAAACTACAAAACACTGCTCAAAGAAATCAAAGATGGCACAAACAAATGGAAAAATATTCCATGCTCATGGTTTAGAAGAAACAACATTGTTAAGATGTCCATCCCACCCAAGGCAATCTACAGATGTCATGAGATACTCATTAAATTGCCAGAAGCATTCTTCCCAGACCTGGAAACGACAATACAGGAATTCATAAATGACCATGAATCACCAAACAATCCTCAGCAAAAAAAGCAGAGCAGGAGGTATCACACTCCCAGACTTTAAACTCTATTATAAAGTTACAATAATCAAACCAGCCTGGTATTGGTACAAGGACAGGCATATAGACCAAAGGAACAGGATTGAGATTCCAGAAGCAAAACTTCAATCTCTCAACAACTCATCTTCAACAGAGCCTCTACCAACAACCACTGGGGAGAGGAGAACCTATTCACTAAAGGGTGCTGGGAAAACTGGCTGACCACATGCAGAAGATTCAAACAAGATCTATCACCATACACAAAAATCAACTCTAAATGGATCAAAAACCTAAATATAAAACCTCAAAGTATAAGAATCTTAGAAAATGTGGGAGACACCCTTATGGAAATTGGAACTGGTAACCTATTCTTGATCAAAACCCCAAAAACCCATGCCGTAAGAGATAAGACAGACAAATGGGACCTCATCAAACTGTCAAGCTTCTGCAAAGCCTAAGAAACCATCAAAAGAGCAGGGAGACAGACCACAGACTGGGAAAAAATATTTGCCTACTGTATTTCTGACAAAGGCCTAACATCTAGGATCTACAAGGAACCTAAACATGATGAAAAGAAAAAAACAAACAGCCCTATTACAATTGGGCCAAAGATATGAATAGACAGTTCTCAAAAAGACATACAAGTAGCCAACAGATACATGAAAAAATGCTCAGCCTCACTAGTCATCAAAGAAACGCAAATTAAAACTACACTGAGATATGACCTAACTCCAGTCAGGATGGCAATCATCAATAACTCAAAAAACAACAGATGATGGAGAGGATGTGGCGAAAAGGGAACACTCCTACCCTGTTGGTGGGAACGTAAACTAGTACAGCCTCTTTGGAAAACAGTGTGGTGATTTCTAAAAGATCTAAAAATTGACCTTCCATACCACCCTGCAATCCCCCTACTGGGAATATACCCGGAAGAACTCAAATCACTCTATGAAAAAGATACCTACACATGTATGTTTATTGCGGCACTGTTCACAGTAGCAAGAACATGGAACCACTAGTGCTGTCCATCAAAAGAGGACTGAATAAAAAAAAGTGGTACATATACATACTGAAATATTATGCAGCCATAAAGAAGCACAAGATCATGAGTTTCACAGTAACCTGGATGGACTTAGAGTCTATAATACAGAGAGATGTTTCACAGAAACAAAGAACTGAGTATCACATGTTCTCACTTATAAGTGGACCTTCAGTAATTATCATAATACTATAAGAAAAGAATTGGCA
Source organism: Carlito syrichta (assembly GCF_000164805.1). NCBI lineage: Eukaryota > Metazoa > Chordata > Mammalia > Primates > Tarsiidae > Carlito > Carlito syrichta. The sequence continues at coordinate 346,561 of NW_007246033.1, forward strand.
GTAGCGGGAAACTGCCAGGAGAGGAGTGGGAAAGGGGATTGGCAGTAGTAGGAATCTTCCTGGGGAAGGGAGGGGGCATACCTCATCAACAAGGGAGGATACCTGCATAATGAACATTTGTATGCCTAACCCTGAACTGTAACCCACATCTTTAAAATAAAAAAAATTTAAAGAAAAAAAAGATACCTTGTTTTATGTATTATGTCTCCTCATCATTGCTTTATATTTTCTGTCTTTGTTATTTTCAGTGATTAATTCTGTGCAGTTTCCTCAGTTCCATATTCTAGCTGACAAATTATCTCAGTTATTTCTAATATATTCTTTAAGCTAACTGTTGAGTTTTTAATTTCAATGATCACTTCTAAAATTTGTATTAGTTCTAAATGACTTTTCTTTTTTTCAATTTTTTTCTAATGCTTTATTTTAGCCTAAACTGCTTGAAACTAGATTTTATGTTTTTCATTATTTTACTCATTTTCATTAACTTTCTGATTTTTGTTTTATCATTTAAAATTTTTGCAACTCTAATCCTGCTTAGGCTTGCATATGTTGGGTTGATTGTTTTTTATTAATTTTTTCATTGTGACCACATCTTTTAGGTCAGGCTTATTCTTTCCATGAGAATCCTTTGTGTTTGAGTTATGGAAGTGTCTATGTGCCTCAGGACTACCAACAGAACATGACCAAACTTTGTATTAATTCTCAGTTTGAAGCTTCCCAGCCCTTGTGGTAGTATCTGACAAAGAAGAAAATATCTGGGTTTATATTTTCAAGATAGATTTTTGTTTGTTCATTTTGCTTTTCCAGCAGAGCCCAAACAAAGATAATATTCCTTGACCTTTCTTCTTTTTTCCCTAATCCTATTGGCAGATATTTTCCCATTTCCTCTCTTTCTTGTATATTCTCCAAGGATACAAGTTATATGAGCTGGTCTCTTTCCTAACTGCCTTTTTTTTTCCCACAGAGGATGCCTTCCCTTTGGTTATCACATGGATTCTAAAATCCATCTTTTAAATGATCAAGATAGAATTCTTCTCTTTCCCCCAAACAAGACAACTGCAGAGTATGTCCATGTCCTATTATTTGATTTGATTTTTAGTTTCTTTTTCTTTCTGGCTCCTATAGATTATCTTCTAATTCCTGAAAGCCTGACTAAGCATTCAAAAGATGTTTGGCTATCTTTTTTTTTTTAATTGGAGTCTCACTCTGATGCCCAGACTGGAGTGCAGTGGCACGCTTCTGGCCACCGCAGCCTCGACCTGCTGGGCTCCAACGATCTTTCCGCCTCAGCCTTCCAAGTAACTGGAACTACAGGCATGCGCTACCATGCCCAGTTAGTTTTTTTGGCTATCTTTTATCCATTATTTGTATAAGTTTGCATTGAGCGTCTTCAGACTTAGTATGTCACATTGCTAGAAGTAGAATTTCTGCAGTAATTCTTTGTAATAAATCACAGAAAACCCTTATGACTAGCAGACTAAATAATTGTATTAGTGAATAGTCATATATTACATGCCCAAGATTGCAAATGTTCAAATAATAGCCCACAGGGACTATGCCACTAAATTTGCCTCCACTCTAAGATTTGAAATTGTATTCTATGAGAATGAAATGAACAGAACATGTATTTTTCCAATGTACATTATGCAATGCTGTCATATTATACAGAATCTGTGACATTAAGTAGACCAAACATGAAAGCCCAATGTTTGAGAATTTTTCTCTGTATCCAAGAGTGCTGCTGAATAATTCAGAGTCATAACAAACAGAACAAACTTATCACATTTATCACATTTTAAACTACACTTTTAGACTACCCAGGGTTTTGGGATTTCTTGTCATTTTTCTCTTTATTTTTATACTATATATTCTCTTTCTGAGATAATCTGACAAGTAGCTGACAATGATTTAAATAGGACTTAATCTGGTCACCAGAAAAAAAATGCAGAAGCTCATCTTACTCAAACTGTGAAATCTTGTGTTTTCTATTTGTAATGGTAACCCTCAAGCCTGTGATATAGGAATGAAGTCTTAAGTATGTGTTTATTTGTCTAAAATTGCAAAATAAGTCAAAGTAGTCCATTTTACCATATAAAATAACCATTTCATAATTTTATTTTTGAACGATTCCTAAAATGACTAAAACAATAACACCAACCCTTTGAAGAATCAGAAGCAATTCAATAGTTAATATATTTAAAAAGTTAGCATTGTTCAATGTAGTATAATTTTACTGACCTTCAAAGAGAATCTCTTATAGAGAAGCCACTCCTAAGTAGCCAAGAAGTAGTCACTTCACCTGACTATACTAGGGGAGATTGTCAGGCAGATTACCTTGTAGTCAGGCAGATTTTCTTGTAGGTTTTTTCCACTGGCCATGAAGAGAGAATGTATAGAAATGGAGCAAGAAGCACAAAGCTTCTTACCTTAAATAGGCATATAATCTCATAAAACTCTAAAACAGTAAGATGATTAAAACAAAGTGAATGGACAGAGAACAAACAGAACCAGGCACAGGATTACAAGGATTCTAACCCTAAAATTAGAGTCTATTTGTACTCAGGATGATTAAGGGAGCTAAACAAATCACAAACTTTTTGAAGGCAGAGACTGTTTAATTTAATGTTCCTGTTTATGTTCAGAAAAGTACTTTATAAATAGCAGCATCTTATTCAATGTGTGTAATTGAATAAATGGAAAAAAAGTTGGGTACAGGCAGTATCCCATTGTACTTAAATATATTATAGCTTTTTGATTCATTTGAGTATGTCTCTCTATTTGGAAACATTTTGTAGGGTTGTTTAATTATGTTGTTATTTTAATATTAGCCAAGATTTTTAAAATTTTAAATAAGTATAATTGGCTGTATAATCTACTTTAATCTTTTATTCTTCTCATATTTATTCATAATTGGAGACAATTTATTAAAATTTTACTATTCTAAATAGTTACCACCACCCCCCTGGTTGAGGTGACTTGAATTGTAGGTAGAGCATATTTTATTTCATAAATTAATTTTAATTTTAATTTTATAGTTGTAGGGTACATGTGAAAATTTGCTACATAAGTCAAGTGCAGGGGAGGTTTTGGCTTCTAGAGGGGTAGGGTATATTTTTTAAGACTCAATTCTATTATCAGTGATAAATGTATCACAGATTTATTAGTAGAACTTTAAAAAATATTTAAAGATATAGGCTTTATTTCAAGATAATATAGAGGAATAAGAACTGGCAGGTATGGCCTAAGCATTGATTAAATAATCTGTGAAAGGTATTTTCATATTCAAAGAGCTACATGTAGATATTGATAATGTCATCATCATTCTGTATTTATTGGACAACTTTAATGTTATCAGTTGGATAAGAAAATTGCTGGTTCTCCGTTTACTGCCTTACAATGTGTTTTCCTTTGGGGACTAATTGGTATGATATGCATTTTAAGTTGCTTTTCCTGTTGATGAATGATGATCAATGATGACTTGGTGAGACTTACCCAAATATTTGTCTAGTTTGTGGCAAATGATTGGCCAATGTTTAAGCAAGCAGCCTATTAAAATGAAGAAGAGCTTTTCTTTCCCTGTGAAGACAATTGCTTACCAATGAATTAAGTCCTTATCTTCTACCTCATTTTCACTGTACCACCCATGGCTGTATATCTTCATTTATGTATGTCATATGATTATTTACAACTATCTATCTATCTATCTATCTATCTATCTACCTAATTTCTAGTGATCTATTGACCTTACCCATGTAATAAATCAACAAATTGTGAAGGTAAAATATAAATACAATTGGATAGTAAAGATAAACATGTAAAAGAAAAAAGTAGATATATTAAAGATCATTTAGAGAGACAGAAGAAATTTGACAGGTACTTGTGATTAGTTGGTTGCTATAGCTGTGGCTAAATTGAGCTCTGTGTTTCACAAAGGACAAAGCACAATCTAGTCTTGGCACAAAAACAATATAGGAACCCAGTGGGTTAGATGGTATTTATTGAATGGTAATTAGGGAGGCTACAAGTTATTTTGGAAAGACAATGACAATAAATTCTGGAAGGAATCTATTATTTGGATCTCTATGTAAGGGATATTGAGTAACATGATAAATGATGTGTTTAGTTATTTTGTAAAAGATGCACAGTCCTTTCACAAATGCAAGCTAGCGTGTGCTGACTATAAAAGCTGAAGTTATAACATGAAATTGTAACACAGTGAAGGCATTTTTCTAAAATCTAGGTTACTAGAGTCAGTACACACTGTTTCTGATGATCAAACTAATTCAGAAACAGAGAGTTTCCTCCTGCTCCTTTGGTTCAAAAATTAGAGTTTCAATCAACTTCAGTATCAAAGTTAATTCTTGATTAAATTATCTGACCACACTAAAGGAAAGGTATTTTGCAAAAAAAAAAGTGTATTGTTTTAGATACCAGTCATATAGATGGTTGTGAAATATTTGAACATCACTTTTATTCTTACCTATGGAGGTTAGCTGTGAGAATGGTTATAAATAAGGCCATTGTTAATTAAAAATAGAGTTTAAAGATCGAGTATGGCAGCTTACTCCTGTAATCCCAGCACTTTGGGAGGCCAAGTAGGAGGATCACTTGATGCCAGGAGTTTGAGACCAGTTCTGAAAGCATAGTAAGACCCTATCTCTACAAAAAATGATAATTAATAAATAGATAAATGAGTAAATAAATACATGCATACATAAAAATAGAGTTTAGTCTCTTTAGGTGCTTGAACAAGTACTCAGAGAAGATTCTAGCATTCTGGACACACAGTATGAAAGAAAAGCTGTTTACCTAAAAAGAAAAAATAATGCAAGCACCGGTATTACCCAGTTAGACACTTTAAACCATCAAAGAGCCATGTAAAGCATCTGACTTTAGAAGAACTCTATCTTCCTTTCAGGCTCATGAGCAGGAATTGGCTCATGAGATACAATGTTGTTTAGTCGTTAGCCCCATTGGTAGTTAACTAGGAAAGACCTAAATTCAAATCCAGTTCCAATGTTCTTTACCTTTGGGATCTTGGGTAAGAGATTCTTTTTTTTTTTCCCCCTGCAAAAAAGCCTTATTTTCATTTGGCCCAGGGTTTGGGAGAGGGATCCAGGATAGTTAAAAAGTTGCCTAACGGCTGGAATGGGAGGCTCAGGCAGAAATCCTGATACTTTGAGAGGAACCCCCCAGAGGTCACTGGGCTCCTAGTCAAGCTTGAGTGTGAGCCTTTCCAAGCCCAGCCTCACCCAGCCTAGCCTAGGGGCCGGCCAGCCTACGAAGGTCGGTCAGGTGGTGGCCCATCTTCTTGATGAATTTCACTTCATCTAGGAAGTGGCTCTCTCGGAAGTCACAGAGATGGGGGGTCTGCGTGGGCAGATCCCAGGGCATGAAGATCCAAGAGGGCTTGGTTCAGGTTCTTCTCCAGGGTCATGGCAGCTTCCATGGCGTCCCGGGTTTCCTCCCACTCATCTTGAGACGGCTTCTGGATATCCAGGAAAAGGGCGCGGTGGCCATGCTGGTTTTGCGTCTTCAAGACACGGTGGGCACCCCCCCGTTTCTCCTCGGCTAACTGGCAGAGGAGGTGGCCCAGGCCTCCAGAGCCACATCTTTGCAGTCAAAATAGAAGCCCAGAGAGAAGTAGGTGTCAGAGGCCCGCAGATGCAAATTGACTCGGCGGTTGACCACTGCCTCCACCTCGGTGGAATAATTCTGGCGAACCTGGGAACTCATGGTTGGTGGGCAAGAAGGAGCTGACCGCAACAACGATGTTCGCTGGTCCCAGAAACAGGAGGTGGCTGAGAAGGTTGTCTCGGAGGTTGCAAGTGGAGAGTGATCACAACTGGAAAGGTGACCGTAGGGCTGTGGGAGAGTGGAAGAGAAGGAATCCTTGGGTCTCTTCCGTCCAAACAAGGTTGAAGCAAGAGACAGATCCACGGGACAGCCGAGCGCAGTGTCGTGATTCTTTTTTTGATTTTAATTTTAATTTTAGAATTGTAGGGTACATGTGAGGATTTGCTACGTAATATATTGCATGAAGGTGAGGTTTGGGCTTCTAATGACCCTCTCCTCACTAGTAGTGAGCATGGTATCCAATGGACAATTTTGTATCCCTTAGCCACCCTCTTTACCTTCTTCTTTTAGCAGTGGCCAGCATCTGTTGTTTCTGTCTTTGTGCCTATGTGTCCAGTGCTTAGTATCCACTTATGAGTGAGAACACGTGGTTTCAGTTTTTTTTGTTTTTGTGATAGTGCACTTAGAATGATGGTCTCCAGCTGCATCCGGGTAGCTGCAAAGGACATGATTTTTTTTTTTTAATGACTGAATAGTATTCCATCATGTATATGTACCACATTTTCTTTATCCAGTCCACCCTTGATGGACATCTGGATTGGATCCCCTATTGTGAATAGTGCTGCAAATGTATTTGGATGTCATTTTGGTAGAGTGATTTGTGTTCTTTTGTATATATCCCCAGGAGTTGGATTACTGGGTTGAATGGTAAGCTCTATTTTCAGTTCTTTAAGAAATCTCCAAACTGCTTTCCACAAAGGTTGAACGAGTTTATATTCCCACAAACAGTGTACCAGCATTCCTTTTTCTCTGCAGCTTTGTCAACACCTGTTGGTTTTTGACTTTATAATGATAGTCATCCTACCAGTGTGAAATGATAGCTCATTGTAGTTTTGATTTGCATTTCTCTGATAATTAGTGATGCTGAACATTTTTTCATATGTTTTTTGGCTGCTTGTATGTCTTCCTTTGGGAAGTGCGGCAAGTGGCTTTTTAATCCTAAATTTCCTTCTCTATAAAGCAAAAGCACTACTACTAAAACAGGGCCTTATTGTGAGAATGATATGAGGCAGTGTACTTACATAATGCCAAGTATGCATTAGGTACTGAACACTGTTATCTATAATTATTAAATAAAAAAGATTTCCCCAGATACCCAAATGAATTGATCTGATTTTGAAAAATAATGCCCAACTGGAATATATTTGCAAAATACACTAGTTTTATTTTAACGTGGCTAATACCAACTGTTGTTTCTAACAAAAATTAGCTACTAAATGCAGTCATTTCTTACCCTTAGCTGCTATTAATAAGTATACTTCATCAGCATAAGAGGGGATCAGTTAATTTTATAGTTCTAAAGGATCAGCATGTTTTCAACCAATTCATATAAGATTTAAAAAAAAAATTGAAGATGTGGCGTACAATTCAGTGTTAAGTATACAAATGTTCATTATGCAGAAACCCTTGTTGATGAGGTGTGCCCTGACCCAGGCAGAATCCCACTGCTGTCAACCCTCTCCCCTACCCCGCCCTGTAATTTCCCACTACTGACAAAAGATACTTAAGTACAAAATAAGAGGGATAAACCTGTAGCCTTTATTCTGCCTAATTCGAAACTCTTTGGATGCTAGCTGAGATTTTTAAAAAAGTATGGATGCTGGGTAGTGAGTTTAGGTAGACATTTCCCTCATAGAGGGCAGATTTCATGTGCGATGTGTAAGAAGAACTTGTAGGTTCAGGAATATTCTTGTGCTATAATTAGGGATGAAATTATTGCTCCATTGAAGTGTATGTGTTGGGGTGTGTGTATGTGTGTGGGTGCATGTGTGTGTATGTAGGGTGAAGGGAAAAGCAGGAATTTGCTGAACAATTCAGAGTCTGTGCTTCTATGTATAGAATAGTCATCATTTGAAAGGGTTGTTCTTAGGTTCAGGATACTATCTCAAACCAGAACAGGGAATCTCTTTAAGGCAGTTGACATTCTAAGGAATGATGGAAAGGGAAACCTATGTTTATGTTTCTCTTCTTTGAGACACAAGCTTTGCACAGGGCTTTTCTGGTTATATTTAAAATAACAAAGAGGATGCTTGAGTATATAATACAGCCAAAATTAAACAGGGGTAGTAAAACGTAAGTAACAATGATAGTAAAAATAACATTCTGACTTAAAGATTTGAACAACCAGTCAAGCAATCAAACAAAAACCTTCATTAATTATCAAGAAATGAGAAATGTCTGTATACAAATTAAAATGGAAGAACAATCTTTCAAATGCCCATGCATTCTAACCAGTAAAGCTGATTTGTTTATAGTAACCACTATAGAGTGAATTCTGTTGGTTGGCAGCATGCTAGATATTGTGTAAGCATTATTTCCAATCCTTGTAATCCTCAGTATCTACTGAGAGGGAAGCAGTTTTTTTTTTCTGAGGTGGTGTCTCACTCTGTCACCCAGGCTGGAGTACAGTGGCTCACGGCCACCACAGCCTCGACTTGCTGGGCTCTGGCGATCTTTCCACCTCAGCCTTCCAAGTTGCTGGAACTACAGGTGCGTGCTACCATGCACAGCTAATTTTTTAATATATTGTAGAGATGAGGTCTCGCCAAGTTGCCCGGGCTGGTCTCAAGCCCGTGGGCTCGGGCAATCCACTCACCTTGACCTCCCCAAATTCTGGGATTACAGGCTGAACCCGGCCAGAAAGCAGTTTTAATTCCATTTTACAGATGAAGAACAATGCCACAAAGAGCAATGTCCAATCCTGGTGAAAAATACTTTTGGGACCCCAGCAACTTTGTAGTTTTGCATTGATAGGTAAAATAGTCAAACCCACAACTTGCTTTGTGCTGCTGAATTTGATAGTTGACACAGGCTTTACTTCTTATCAGTTTTGGTCAGAAAAGGAAAATGCAAAAAGGTCAGCTGACTCTTGCGCCTCTCTCTGTAGACCAGGGGTCAGTGAACTAGAGCTCACAGGCCCTACCTGGCTGCCTTCTGTTTTCATGTGGCTTGTGAACTAAAACTTGTTCTTACATTTTTATTTTATTTATCTATTTATTTTGAGTTGGAGTGTAGTCTCACTCTGTTGCCCAGGCTGGGGTGCAGTGGCATGCCCACGGCCACCACAGTCTCAACCTTCTGGGCTCAGGCGATCCTTCCGCCTCAGTCTTCCAAGTAGCTGGAACTACAGGCATGCACCACCATGCCCGGTTAATTTTATTCTTTTAATTTTTTATTGTAGAGATGAGGTCTCGCCAAGTTGCTCCAGTTGGTCTTGAACCCATGAGCTTAGACAATCCTTTCACTTCGACCTCAAAATGCCAGGATTATAGGTGTGAGTCACCAGCCTGGCCCTTGTTCTTACATTTTTAGATGGTTGAAAAAAGTCCAAAGAAGAATGATGTTGTGTGATAGGTGACAAATATATGGAATTCAAATTTCAGAGTTCATAAATAAAGTTTTCTCATTTACATATTATTTATGGCTGCTTTGGTGCTGAAGTTGAAATGTTGCAACAGAGACCCAATGGCCTACTAAAGTCAAAACATTTACTATTTGGCCTTTTCCAGAAAAAGTGAATTGAGCCCTGTTGTAGACAGTAAACTCATTGAGGACAGAAACAAACTCCAGCAGACATTGGATCCTTGGAGTCCAATACAATATCTATAAAATTAACACCAAATGCAGTTTATGTACATGAACGAACAAGTCAAAAAATAACTGAATAATAAAAAATGTCTTAAAGGACCGTCTTTTTAAATTTCCTTTGTAATTTATTTTTGTGACTCATCTACGAGAAATGTTTCTCAGAAGATTTGCCATCTCCAAGATATAGAGCTCAGATGGTGTTATCTGAAGCAGAACTGAAATGTTCCTTGCACATAAAATCAATCTTTCACCCTCCACTTGCCCTTGCATCATTTAAATGTATTTTCTGTGTTTTTATCTGAGGATGCTTTTTTTTTTTGAGCCAGGATCTTACTCTGTCACCCAGGCTGGTGTGCAGTGGCATGATCACAGCTTACTTCACCTCAACCTCCTGGGCTCAAGCAGTCCTCCCACTTCGGCCTCCTGAGTAGATGGCACTATAGGCCCACACCACCACACATGGCTAATGTTTTGATATTTTTTAGGGACCGGGTCTCACTATGCTGTCCAGGCTGGTCTTGAACTCCTGGGCTCAAGTGATTCTCCCACCTTGGCCTCCCAAAGTGCTGGGATTAGGCGTGAACCACTGTGCCTAGCCCGCAGATACTCTTTTTATTACAGATGGCCATTGCTGCAGTTGGTTTATCTTTTCAGAGATTGTGGCATCCTTTATTATTATTATTTTTTATCATATTAGCTAGGCTCTTAGGGAGGACAAAGATAGGGCAAGGAGAAGAAAGGATAAAGGCTAAGCATGGCCTAAATCAAGACCCCAAGGCAGATGTCAGAGAGGTGGGAGCTCCAAGGAGATCCTGGTAGATGTTGGGTGAGACTTGTAGAGTGGTGTGAGGGTCCTGGTTACATGCTTGTGGAAGGCAGACAAGGAATAATTAAAGGAAAGCTTCTACTTGTGAGAATGTTTCCAGGCACAGCATGTCCTATGGTCACATGTTGAAGGACAGACATAAGGTAAGTCATAGGCCTGTGTCCCATCCATGCGGATGACAGATAAGCTGTGCTCTCATCTTCAGCCCATCACCTCAGTCCTACAGTATGCTTTGTCCAGATATACAGGTTTTTCATAAGAGAGTGACCAAAACAAGGCAAGGGAGAGAAGGGAAGTGAAGGGCATGTTAATGACAGAGATCGTCGATGTTTATGATGTTAGACATTTTTACCTGGGTTCCTTCTAATAACTTCTATTTTAAGTCCTCATTTGTGTCCCGGAGCTGCAAACAGCTGCCTGCACTGAAGTGCTTTGACACATTATTGTACTGTACACCGGGTTGCTCATTTAATCAGCTGTGGTGCTGCTCTTCTCATAGAGCATGTCACATTTGACAGATTTATCACAAGACTGTGGGCTCTATTTTCCACAGCCCTGTGGAACCCTTTCCCATTAGAGATAGCAGGAGTGATGTTTATGCATGAAGAGAGACTGTTCGATTGGGCAATTGTAGCCCTCCATGGCAGTCGTAAGCACAGCTCCCACTTATCAAGTGGGGCTAATAGGGGATATTCATATGCACTGGAGAATCAATTCTCTGTACATGGACCTCTACTACAAAAATAATTGCTGCTCACTGGTGGTAAAGACCTCAGCAATGTCAGAGCGTTAATGATGAGATTAATGCTCTACTGCTCCTGGGCTGGGCCATTTCTCAACAACTAGGAAAAAAAATATTACTGACCTGAGAGCTTGGTGAGATGTTTTTCAGGTGAAATCAGGAGCTGTGCTGATTTGCTACACTACCAAGTGAACCGTTTCTCTGTAGATGATTTTCTCTTCGTAGACTTTAATTAGATTGAAGCAACCAATGAACAGGTTGGAGTCCAGTCCCATATTCTGCTACCTAAATATTCATTGTTGTTCTGAACCTCAGTATTTTCAGGTTTAAAACAAGGAAGTTGCATCAGACAGTTTCTAAGCATTTTGCTCATATATCTATTACAAAGGTATTAAGCTATATTGAAAGTACATTTAATTTTATTTATTTGTTTTTTCTTTCCTACAAGATTGTGGTCCAGCTGGGCTTGGTGGCTCAGCCTGTAATGCCGCGCCTTTGGGAGGCTGAGGTGAGTGGATTGCCTGAGCCCGCGGGTTCGAGACCCGCCTGGGCAGGCGAGACATCATCTTTACAATAAATAAAAAAAATTAGCTGGGTGTGGTAGCGCGCGCCTGTAGTTCCAGCTACTTGGAAGGCTGAGGAGGAAGGATCGCCGGAACCCAGCAGGTTGAGGCTGCGGTGGCCGGGAGTGGCCACTGCACTCCAGTCTGGGCGACAGTGAGACTCCAACTCAAAAAAAAAGATTGTGATCTAACTTCTCATTTTATCTCAGCTTAGCCCAGTTCTTGGGTACATATTATATATATATATATATATATATATATATATATATATATATATATATATACACACACACACACACATACATTTCAATGTATATAATACAATTATATATGTATAATTATATATGTATAACTATATATGTTATGGAGGCTCAATAAATATATTTTATTGAGGACATTGTTTTATGATCCTGTAACCATAAATCATTTGTACACAATAAAATTACTTAGAACAATATATTTATTCTTCCTCTTCCTTCTAGCAGCAAAATTTTTTAAAAAAAAATCAATGTAATCAATTTATTGCAATAGTATCATTGGTATTATGTTACTTATAAAGTATTTAATAAAAATACTTATTAAACATTTACTATTGGCAAGAGTAGTCAAAGAAGAATTCACAGATGAACTTGATTTGATAGATTAGGTAGAACCTGATTTAATCTGTGAGGTATAGTTATGCTTGAAGAATAGACAGAGAAAAATGTGGAAGTCATTGTAGATTAGAAGAAAACAATGGCTAGGTAGTATGACTAGTGTAGAGAATCTGTAGAAGGATGAAGTGATATGTTGTTTGCAACTAAAGTTGCAGTGGGAATTGAAGGAAATAAAGTTGAGGAGATGTACTGGCCAGATGATGAGGGTCTTGTTTGAGACCCAGGAATAATTTGATTTATTGCAACAACCACAAGATAGCCTCAGGATCAATGGTGCTTTCTGAAATACCGAATGTTATAGTGAAAGCTATCTTGGAGGCAACATACTTTTAAAATGTTCACCTGAATCAGAAAAACGGATGAAATCTGATGTTTTTCTTTTTAACCAAGAAGGTCAGCTTCTAACCACTTCAGAACAACCACATTCAAACTGATGCTTTAATTTCTGTTAATAGTATGTTTAGAAAAATTACATGCATTTTGATACCATGTCTTCTTCTGATTGAGTCATTCTTTACCTTTTTTCCTGGATTTTTCTGAAGTGTTTCTGCTTTGAGATAGTTCATTTTATGTGTTTGTACAGCTTGACTATGGTGTTCAGATGTTTAGTCAAGCACCGATCCAGATGATACTATGAAGGTATTTTAAAAATAAATGATTAACTTTTAAATAGAGTTTTAGTAAAGCAAATTACCCTCCATAATGTGGGCGTGGGTAGGCCTCATCTAATCAATTGAAGGTCTTAAGAGAAAAAACCTGAGGTTCCCCAAGGAAGAAGAAATTGAACCTTGAGACTGCCTTTGGACTCATGCTGCATGGGTCTCCAGCCTGCTGGACTACTCTGTAGACTTTAGACTTATGAGCATCACAATCATGTAAGTCAAGTCCTAAAATTAAATTCATCTCTCTGTATTTCTTTCCCTGCCTCTCCATCCCTCTCCCTCTCTCTCTCTCATACACACACACACACACACACACACACACACACACACACACACACACACACACACACACACCCCGATTGGTTTTGTTTCTTAGGAAAACCCTAATAGTTATTTTTTTCATAGTTCAGCTCTATTGCAATATTTCAAAAGCCAACTGATGAACTTGGAAATCGCAGAGTCACTTTTTCTGCCTTGGTCCCAATCCCTCAGTCTCAACCCTCAACTGCCTGATGAAAGACAGTGTATCTGTATATTCTTTCTACACTATTTCCCTTTCCACTCCTGGAGTCTAAATGAAAGAATTAATAGTTTTGGGGTCCCTAGTATAATATAGATACCACTACAATGAAGGTGATAGGCTTATGATATCTTCTTTTAGTTATTATTTTTTGAAAACAATATCTCTACCTAATCCCGCTCTCTCCTGTTGGCTTCTCCCTCTCAGCTTGCTTAGAGTTCACTTCATCCAGAGCCATGAAAGTAAATGGGATACAGTTTCAAAACGTTGTTTTGTTTTCTTTATTCTGTAGAAACAGAAAAAGCTTAATTTCTCTGGAATGAGAGTAAAGACACATTCCTAGAATTTGCTGCAGAGTAATCTCCTACCTTTTGAGAATAGTGAAAACAGTATGTGTGCTAAAATAAGAGCTGTTAGGCTGTTTATGCCAGCATTTGTGAACACTGGGCAGCAAGCTAGTTCTCTGCTTAGAACTATTTTTGCTTCAATCTGTCTGTTCTGTTTGTGACCATATAAACTCATTTCTTGGATTTTGCTTGGAGCCATGTGCCTGATTACAGATCAAGAGGTACTGCTGGAGAGTAGGATATACTTTGGGTTTTTGTTTGTCATCGAATTAAGCTCTATTTTTTTCTATATATATATTTTGAAATTTTGAAATTAAAGCATATTCAAGAGTTAAACAGTGTCAGCCTTAATTCAATAGTATATAAATAATTATAGTGTGTTTTCTTTGTGTGAGAGAGAGAGAGAGGAGAGAAAGGGAGAGAGAGAGAGAGAGAGAGAGAGAGAGAGAGAGAGAGAGAGAGAGAGAAGAGAGAGAGAGAGAGAGGAGAGAGGGGAAGATAATAGGTCTAACTTGCTCTTTAGATAAAAGTAAGTTCACCTTTCTTAACAATGACTACAATCCAATTTTATCTGACCACACTGTTGTCTATTAAAGGTGAGGTTTACTTTTAGTTATTTTCAGTGCCTTCTTCCTTTTTTCTTAGGCCTGAACAGATTGGCAGCATTTCTATAATACAAGAAGTTTTAAGGCGAGCTGCTCTTTAGTTTATTTACGACTGTGCCTCCCAGTGCCCTTGTCCTGTTCTGCATGGGGACCTGCTGTGGTTTCCAAAGCCGCTGAGCTGAGTACTACTGCCTTCAGGCACTCTCCCACATAGCCCCCTTTAGAAGTCTTGATGCTTCCAACTTGCTCTTCAAACTTGGTCTTTTTGCTACGATTTGATTTATCCCCATCAAAACTCATGCTGAAATTTATCTCTAGTGTGATGGTTGGGAAATGGAGCCTTATTGGCAGGTGTTTGGGTCAGGGGGCGGATCCTTCATGAATGGTAGTGAGTTCTTTTCATGAAACTGGGTTAGTTCTCCCAGGAATTGATTAGTTCCTGGGGGAGTGGGTTGTTATAAAGCCAGGACGTCCCTTGTGAGAGAGTGGGTTGTTATAAAGTCAGGATACCCATTGTGTTTTGCCGCTTTGACTTTCTCTGCCAAATTACCACAAAGCACTAGAGCCCTCACTAGAAGCTAGGGCCATGTGCTTGAACCTTCCAGTCTGCAGAACTGTGAGCCAAACAAACTCCTTTTCTTTATAAATTACCCAGCCTCAAAAATTCTGTTACAGCAAAATAAAACAGACTAAGACAAGTACACTTAAACTTGTCATATAGACTTTCTCATTGAAGGTATTCATAGCTTTCTGTTCTTTTTTCACAGTCGTGAGAAATTCCTCTACACTCCACCCCCAAATCACATCACATTGTCCTCCAGCCCTCAAAAATACTCAGCCTTTACTTTTCATACATTTGGATCATGAGATTTATAGATTTGAACAACTCCCTGTTTGAGATGGCCAGGTCTCAGACCCTTGGCCCTTGGGACCAACACAGACCTTTAACTTTCTAGAAGCTGTTAAGGTTCCAGTCTTGATGTATAATAACTGAAGACCCATCCTCCGAGGATGCATAGGAAGCTTCATCTAGAATCAGCAGAAGATAACAAATTTTGAGTTTTTCACATACTATTGCATTACAGCCAACATCAACTGCAAGCCACTGGAGGGAGTCATCTTGGTGGTTCCAGGTCAACTCTGCCTTCTCGTAACTGGGGCCTAGCCATTAGAAGAGCTGCCTATTCAATGTGCAGAATCTCAAATGACAATAAAACATTTATTATTTTAAGCCAATAGCTTTTGGACTAGTTTGTTATGAAGCAATACAATAAAGGAAATATATTCGTTTGGTCTCTATTACTACAGAACCATGAATGTAATTAATTATCTCTATTTTAAATTTTTAACTTTTTGCAAAGATGAGATTTTGCTATGTTGCCCAGATTGGTCTTGAACTCCTGTCCTCAAGTGATCCTCCTGCCTTGGCCTCCCAAAGTGCTGGGATTACAGGCATGAGACACCACACCTGGACAGCTTTTACCTCATACCAAGTCCATTATTGGCTTCTATATAGTGTGGCTATCATCTTAACAAGGATTAGTTTAGTTCTATGAATATTTATTAAGACCTTACTGTGTGCCAGGCATAGCCTTAAGTTTTGGAGATAAATACAACAAAGTCAAAGTCAGCAAGAGGCATAGGTTTGAACAGAGAACATGTATATAAATGAAAAATTACAACCATGTGGCCAGTTCTATTACAGATATGACTTTTATTTCACAAATGCTTGAGCATCAAATACATGACTCATGTGATACAAGGCACAGGTATCAGATAAAAATGAAATTCTTATTCTGGGAGAATTTACCAACTAGTGGGCGAGACAGTTTAAAAACAGATATTGCTTTAATGTGACCTGTGTTAGAACTGAAGCATGAAGTTGTTGGTAACTCAATAATATTATGTGTAAATTACCTAGCATAGAAGGGCATGTTAAAGATACTAAGTGCATTTTAAGAGGGGAGGCCCCCAAATCAGAATTAGTTTTTGGAGAGTTGGAGATCCCTTGTAGTACCGGCTTCCCTCTGTAGGTAAGTGTTCTGGGAACCCATGGGCATCAGTGAACTGGCTAGTGTTGTTGTGAGAGGCAGTACTCAGCTTCAGTGAGGTTTTTTTTTCTTCTGATATTCCTTCAATGTATTTGCCTCTTTCGTGGTGGGTGATTTATGACCTCACCTGGCCACACTGTGCGGAGCGTTCAGCAGTTTTTGGCCAAAAATGGCATGACCCTCAGGTCCCATTCTCCCTATCCACCTATTCTTGCCCCAATTGACTTTTTAAAAAATTTGTTTGGTTTCCCAGATTAAAAAAGTCCTCAAAGGGAAACGTCTTGCCAATGTGGAAGAGGTAAAACAAAAAAAGTCAGAAAAACTAAAAGGCATCAAAATTGATGAGTTCAAACATTGTTTTGAGCAGTGGAAAAAGCATCTCGGTAGGTGTATTACACCAAACAGTGAGTACTTTGAGGTTGATAAAGTTTAAACATGGAAGACTAAATCCACAATTTTTTATAAATAAGTTATATTTTGGGGGAGTCTCGCCTTGTATATTCTCTTCTCCTCTTTTTGTAGTGTGGCAGATTGTATATTCAAAGATAGCTCTAACAATATCTTTCAACATACATACTCATTGACAATGTGACCTTGCAGTTCTGCAGTCAAAAGAAAGAGTCTCATTGCACTCCCAGTAAAACTGAGCTGACTTTCAGGATTCTTCTGTAACCAACAGAATTTGTTGAAAGTGACACTGCATACCTTGTGAGACTAGGCAAGAGAAGGTCAAGCGGTATCTTCTTTGGTATCCTGCAAGACTCATTTTCCAGATGTTCTACCTCAAATGGCTTTTTCTGGAACCCCAGTACCATGCCATGGTAAGGCTAAGCCACATGGAGACTATGTGCAGGCATGCTAGCTGACAGTCATAGCTGGGCTCAGCCTGTGAGTTTTCATAGCTCAGACATGTGAGTGCAGAAATCTCCAGATAACTCCAGCCCCTGACTGGTTGCATCACCTTCAACCCACTTGGGTCTTCTAAGCTGAAGTTTCAGATGCCCTGGAGCACAAATATGTTATCCCCACTGTGCTCTGTTCAAAATTCTGATCCGACTGTTTGCGGTGGCCCATACCTTTAATCCCAGCACTTTGGGAGGCCAAGGTAGGAGGAATGCTTGAGCCCAGGAGTTCGAGACCAGCCTGTGCAACACAGTGAGACCTCATCTCCACAAAAAATAAAAAAATGTCTGGGTGTGGTGACACATGCCTGTAATTGCAGCTACTTGAAAGGCTGAGGTGGAAGGATGGTCTAAGCCCAGGAGGTCAAGGCTGCTATAAGCATAATCATGACACTGGACTCCAACCTGGGCAACAGAGTAAGACTCCAACTCAAAAAAAAAAAAAAAATAAAAAATCTGCTTCACAGAACCTGTGAGTAAAAATAAAATGGTTGCTCTTTTGTGTCACTGAGTCTGAAGTGGTTTGTTATGCAGCAATAGGTAATTAGAAAAGATAAAGTCCAAGAGAGAACCACTTTTCAGTGAATCGTATTGTTTTTGAATAGCATCTATGCTGAGGTTCCAGCATTCCTGTGTGCAGGTCTTTCAGTTAACTCAGAAACTGAGAAAAAATTTAGTCACTAATTAATTTCTGAATTCAGATAATAGGGTTTTGAGAGCTTATCCCTGCCTAAAATACTTTTCCATCATGTGTAAAATTATGGGTCTACTTGCTTGAGGAATATTTCATTTCCTCTGATAAGGACTACCTCTCTTTATCTTCAGATTTAGTGCAAATGGAATGCTGGAAAACTGATTTATTTGATATTCATGTCATAAATCTATGAGACACAACATTTTTGTAAATGATTAGTGGGAGCATATGCCTTGGTATATTCAGAGACACTGGCTACCTTAAGTATAATGTGTTTTGTGGTCTTTATCACTAATTGTAAGCTATAGGAATTATTTGTTTTTATGAAGAGAAACTGGAGAAAGCTATGACATTAAACTGTAGAATTCTCTTCCATTTTTAAATCATTAGTCCTACTACTTATTAACAACTAAATCATGTACAATTGCAAGAATGGCAACTTGAAAATTGTCTAAGGAAGATATTCATTTTAATTATGTGAATTGAAAGAGGCACTTTTTTTTTTTTGCTATTTTTCTATCTTACAGTAATTGAGAAATCATTAAAAATTGGAATACAGTTCCATTAAATTTAGAGGGGGGAAAAAAGAGACTGTTAATATCCAAAACATTTTCTTTCTTAGACTGTAGTCTTGATAGATGAGATAATTAAATCTGAGTCTCTGTGGTGGTAAAATAGGTGACATAGAAGGAAAACAAGGAGGTACAATATATGGTTAATTAATGGATGCCAATTATATATCTCAGTCAAAATTGAATGTGTCCCAGAAAGTAAGAGGACTAGTTAAAAGAGGTAGAGTTGGAGCCCGAGGGAAATACCATGCTCGTAAGCCTGCTGCTGCCCCCTCTTGATAGCCAGGTTCTGTGTGTCTTGGACAGGGATAATCCCACCCCTCCAAATCTCCTGGGACATATTGCACATTGGGAACCCCAAAATTCTGACGGTGAAAGCCTGTTGACTGTAGAGAAAGCATGATTCCCAATTTCCAACTGTCTGATTCTTTGCAAACTTCCTAGAATAAAAGGATAGGAGGGGAGCACAAGGTCTAGGAAATATTTTCAGATTTCAGACTACATGGCATCATCCTTATTGCTTCTTGTCCCAATCCACAAATTTATCTGCCATTTTATTTCAGACTTTCTGCTTGGCAAGTATGCATTTTCTTAAGAAGGTTTCAGCATTTCTGATTTACCTGAGTTTTCTAATCACATTTTTTTTTTTTTAGAGAGGGATAGGGTATCACTCTGTTGTTCAGGCACAATCATACTTCACTGCAGCCTCAAGCATCAAACTCCTAGACTCCAGAAATCCTCCCACCTCAGCCTCCTGAGTAACTAGGACTACAGGCATGCGTCAACATGACTGGCTAACTTTCTTATTTTTTGTAGAGATAGGGTCTCACTGTGTTGTCAACGCTAGTCTTGAACTCCTGGGCTCCTGTGATCCTCCCACCTTGGCCTTCCAAAGTGCTGAGGTTACATGCATGAGCTAATCACAAATTTAAGAGAAGACCAAAATGTAAAGTTAGCTCCCATGATTGTTTTCTCTATCACGTGTTCAGGTGGCTTATTGCTGAACTATCTCAGCTTTTTCTAAATGAAGGAATAAATGAAGGATGTTGCTTGAGGCAAGAAAAGTTAGATCAATTTGTGATTTCATTCATACTATAAATGAATTGGAATATGTTTACGCTTTTTATTTATCTATTTAGATATGCATACATATTTAAAGTAATTTAAGAATATACATGTGTACCTCCTGCATCAAAAATAAACAAACAAAACAAGAATTAAATATTATCAGGATTTTTTTTCTAAAAAATCAAAGGAGGTTTTTGTTTAATGTTGAATTTGCGTTAATTTTGAGGAAGTAATACACCTCTAAGTATTGGTATGTGAGAGTGCACATTTGCAGTACTTTTGCTCCATTAAAAAAATTTTATTTTAGCTTGCTTGTCAGTTCAGTCACCAAGCTTACTAAGCTTTGCTAATTTTGTGAAATTTGGAGTAGTGTTTTGCCACTTTAGAGATAATCCCTGAAAGCTTCCTTCTTGCAGATGGCAATAAATCATTCTTTCCACTAAAAGCCTCGATGTCATTTGAAATTTATTACACAGAGCGGGTAGTGGACTTAAAAGCCATTTCACGTGTCTTATTACTTCAATCATCTAATTTATGGGTTTCAGCTGCAATTGTAGTTGAAAAAAATATTTTCCTTCCCTTGATCAATATGAGTCTGGTTTTGTATTCATTCTTCACTAACCTTCCCTGCCCGATTTCATCCATTGCTTCTCCTGGATTTTATAGGTTCTACCATCATTCCCCAGTTCCCATCATTCAAGAAATTGCAGGTCGGAAATGGAAAGAAAGTGCCAACAAGGCTGATGTAGATTGACTAAGCTTTTCCAGCTCTTAGCTGCACTTGTCAAAAGATATCTTAGTTATTATTAGTTGAGCAATCTTGCCCTAGGGAAGGAGGAGCTGTCAAAAACTCCTGTGTTTAATATGTACATCTCTGGCTTCATGGAGAGAGTATGAAGGAAGCCGATTAAACAGAGATGAGGTAAGCCTAAGTAACCCACACTTAACACAAAGAAGGATAAGAAATTGGTACTCTTTATTGCCATATTGAGGCAGGATTTCTTTCCTTTTACTATGAAAATGAATCTCCGCTCCCTTGTGTCAGTCATTCTCATCACTGTGGTGAAAGATAGTATTAATGGGTTGGTAAAGTGAGTAGGAATGTAGGAAAGTAATAATAGTCCCCTATAGCAGTCCATGATCTCATGTGACAAGTACACCCACATAGATATAACAATGATTGAATTACTGCAGGGTCCTCGTCTAGATTGGGTGTAAAAGGTAACTGCTGTATACTTTGATTTCAATATTTTAAAGAAATGCTCCCAAGTATCCTAATCCTGAGTTACCATAAAAATGTCTTAGCCCTTATTGACTTTACATTTCAATCCATTCAACCTCATGAGGAAATTCCACATTTATTCAAAATCTACCACATGCAAGATACTA
Source organism: Carlito syrichta (assembly GCF_000164805.1). Lineage (NCBI taxonomy): Eukaryota > Metazoa > Chordata > Mammalia > Primates > Tarsiidae > Carlito > Carlito syrichta. The sequence goes on from NW_007246033.1 coordinate 367,602, forward strand.
AAAGACAATTCTCCCTTACGCTTTCTCCTATACTGCTTTTAGTCAATGTTGTGCAGTGAACACTGGTTCACCTTTTGCACCCAAATACTCTCTTCTTTGTTACTCTTTTTTTTTAATTAAAAAAATTGTAGAGTACAATCCAAGTTAGGTATACAAATGGTCATTATGCAGGTTTTGTTACTCTTTTTCCCTCCCCATGACGTCTGACCGGATCCCTCCTCCTCTCCTATTTTCCTGTGCCAAAACTCTTGGTTGCCTCCAAACAGCTATTTCTTTATCTTTTCTTGCCTGCTGGGAGAGCATCTTCCCACAGTAGATGTTGAAGCCACTTGTATATGCTTTCTCATTTCCCTTTCACCTGTGACATAGGCATGAGATCTAATCCTGGTAAAAGTGACTGGAGGAGATGTCTGCTAGGGATTTCTTGGGCATCTTTTACCTAATGAAACAGACACGTGGAGGAAATATCTCCATTCTTCTCTGTTTATAATCATGCCTTTCTGTGACACCTGGAACTGTTGTAACATCTTGCTAATACACAGAGAATGGCAGAGTGGAAAGATGACAGACTTGGGTCCTTGGTAATGAGCTACCCTATTCCTGGGACAGTTTGTGTACGGAAAACAATGTGTTTTTACAGAGGCAGCTGCTATTTAGCAGTTTGGGTAAATAGGCTGAAATTTCTAGCTAAAAGATGATTATATTCATTTTAAAATTTGAGGAATATGACTCCTTTCTGGTGGTCTTTGTACCTTTGAGCTAAATCAACTCCTCAGCTCTGGCTGAGAGGTTTGGATGAAAGCTCCATGATCTAGATCCTTCTAGAAGTTTACTCACTAAAGACAGCTGTGGAAACTAAAAATGAGATTCACACCGGACACAGTAACATGCTTCTGCCATCTAAGCTTCTTTAAAGGCTGAGGTGGGAGAATAACTTGAGCCTAGGAGTTTGAGGCCAGTCTCCTGTCTCTTAAAAAAAAAAAAAAAGACAATTTTCATACTTTTCAGATGTGAGAGCTTTTACTTTCCACCCCCCTCCTTAGGTGTGTTTTTCCCCCAGTTTCAGCAATAAATGATTTCACAACCAGTTGAAGTGTTGTGAAGCATGAACAAAGACATAAAAGAAAGAATATTAAAAACAAAACTTTGCATAAATAACAAAACTACAGGCCAATTTTACTTATGAATAAATGCAAACATCCTAGATAAAATATGAACAAATCCAGCGACACTAAGAGGAAAAAATACCTTGCCAGCAATTTTTAAAATACTTCAATTTTAGGATATATCCTGAAATAATTGTCATATGTTAAACTAGAGGATAAAAATCATAACCATTCCCCCAATGTAAAAAAAAGAAAAGCACTGAACTTTTTAATCTATTCTTCATAAAGAGCTCTTCATAAAATGGAAACAATGGATGTATCATTAATATGATTTATGCATAGGTAGATGGAGATTCTGATAGTATGTATGTAGAGTAAAAACTTTGCAGCCAGAAAACAGATTTACATTTCAATTCCTCCATTTGCAATCTGTGAGACCTTAGGCATGTATTTTTGCTCTTTTAGATTTTAGTCATTTTATCTGAAAAATGAAGGTAGTTACAGCTACCTTAGAAGGATTAACATGATGCAAAATATATGTAACTCATTTAACATATTCTAGGTTTCCATAAACAACTGCTTTTTAATAAAATATCACCTACTCTGTAGATTTACTAACAGAGACGGGGGAAAAAAAACAGGAAAATATCTAAATTATAATATACTTCGTCAAAGTCAAGTCAATAGATGTTCAATATTTCTGCCAAATAATTCAATAGCATGAGTACTGCTATATGATTCTTTCAGATAAGATCGTCAATAATAATGAGGTAAACAGTTCAAAAACCTTCTATGACACATTTCTCAAGAGAGGTTGACACTTCTCATTAACATTGATCCAAAAAAAAGATACACATTCTCACAGAATGTGCAGTGACTGTTGATTTGGGGTCCGTGACATTTTCTAGACGGCAGACCATCATTCGCCTTCCTGAAGCTGCGCATCTGTGGAATTTCCTCCTCCATCTTTCTATTTGCCTGGCCTCTTGCTTCTCCAATCCAGCATTCATAATTTATGAAAGGCTGGAGAAGTAGTTAACTTTTTTCTTTTTCTTGTAACTTTCTTTTGAAGTTGCAGATTAGTTTCTGCAACATGGCTCTGCAATCTTCCTAATTCTATGATTCTATTTATCTCAAATGCAGCAATGAGAGGAGGAAGGAGTGGACACAAACTCAATCCAGGTGTCCACGTTGAGTCCGAAAACCTTCATGTATTTATAAAACCCAATCATATGTTTTATGTTCCTTAATAACTTCAATTTCATTGTGTTTACTTAGCATAATCTTTTTTTCTTTTTCTTTTTCAGTTGAATTCTCACTCTGGAGTGAGTGGTTGGAGTGAGCGCAGTGGCTGGAGTGAGTGCAGTGGCATGCTCACGACCACTCCAGCGTCCACTTGCCAGGCTTGACCTGCTGGGCCGACCTGCCGGGCCCAACCTGCAGTGCTAGACCTGCCGGGCTCTGGCAATTCTTCCGTCTTAGCCTTCCAAGTAGCTGGAACTACAGTTGCGCGCTACCGTGCCCGGCTAATTTTTGATTTGTTGTAGAGATGAGGTATCACCAAGTTGTCCGGCTTGGTCTTGAACCTGTGGGCTCAGGCAGTTCTCTTTTCTTGGCCTCCCAAAGTGCTTGGATTATAGGCTGAGCCACTGAGTAAAATATATCTTTATCTGAGGAAGAATTTTAATAAAATTTTTAAACAAATTTCCACAGTGTTGTCTGAATTTACTAAAAGAAATGACCATATTCTGCCTTAATTTTTTCTAAATATCTCATAAATTATCAATGAATAATTTGTAGTTTTAATCTCTTTGCTCATCACATTGTGCAATGAATAGATCTTACAAAATGGTCAAAATACAATCTCTTGCTTTGAACTGTGTAAACTGTATCAGCCATCATTTTGGGCCAGAATACATTTTGTTTTCTTTTGTTCTAGGTGTTCCATTTGTGGAATTTAGCTTTTCTATATTTAAAGCAAACTTCTCATATTTTCTGCTTTAAGGCATTTAGACCATAGATACTCTCACATGCTAAAATTTTAAAAAAATATTTCTTGCTAAAAATTTCAAGCAGATCACTTCTGGGCTATTAGTAGGATCAAATTAATGGTATCTAAGCACATTTTTCTAATTATAAATAGCAAGAGCTTTAGGGAGTGCAGAAAAAAGTAAAGGGAGCAAGATAACAATTGTTAGTGGTTCTCTATTCAGGGATAACTACTCCTGACAGCTTGTTTTATTTGCTACCCATCTTTTTAGCGATGTTCATATTTGAGATACATGAATATATTTATGCACTGATATCTGTCTATTTATAGAAGGAGGGTGGGGAGAGGGACTGTCTTGGTTTTTCCTCAAGCAATAAATCTTAGGCTGCTATGTGCTTCACAAATTTACAAACACCATCTAGCTTACTTACCAGTTTAGTATATCTTTAACTATTATTTTATTTTATTCATTTTGCTAATATTTTATTAAGGGTCGAGAAAGTTATAGGAATCTGCTAATAACCTCCTAAATCATTTACTATATAATAATCTGATTTTTTTTTAAGGGAAAATAGAGGAAGTTAAAAAGCTTAGAATTATATGCTTCCTGCATAAAGAAGAGAAACACTCCTGACATATAAGGGCAGACAAATGTTTTATCTTATTTCTGAGCATCAAGATCTCACAAATTTAAGAGCTAATCCTTAAAGATTATCAAGTTTAGCTTTCAGATTTTACAGATAAAATTAGTTCATGAAAAGTTCATTTCTAATTCTTGTAGATCTAGTGATTATTTCCTGATAATTTCTAACTTAAATCCAAAACACAAATTAGAGCAAAAGAATGGTTTTGAAATCCTCTATTTATTGGAACTAAAAGATGTCTACAAAGATGCATTGATCTAGAGGTTTATCTGATCTCCAAGGGGCTTTCTTAAGTAACACATTCCTTTCTTTGGCCATTCAGCCCTCTCTTCTCTCAGATTCCTGAACACTAGCATTTGGGGACACTGAATTAGGAATAGGGTAGACAGATTTGTTTTTAATTTTGAAAAATATATGTGCTGTCTATGAGAATAACTCATTATAACCTAAAATATTTCTCATCTCATTAATAAAATATTTTAATATGCTGTAATTTATATTTAAGAATTTAAAATATCAGATTTTTTAATGAAGTGTGTGCAATTTTCAGCATTCTAGAATTTATTGGACAAAATCTGCAAAATAAAGGAGCTTTTGATGATCCCTAATCTAGTTCATATTGTAGAGGCTGATAGATGTTCACATTAAATCTTAGGTGGAGGCTGGGCACTGTGACTCATACCTGCAATCCCAGGACTTTGGGAGGCCGAGGTGAGAGAATCACTTGGGCTCACCAGCCTAAACAATATAGTGAGATCTCGTGTCTACAAAAAAATCAAAATTAGCCAGGCATCGTGGCATGCGCCAGTAGTTCTAGATACTTGGGAGGCTGAAGTGGAAGGATTGCTTGGGCCCGGAAGATGAAGACTGTGGTGACCTGTGATTGTGCCACTGCACTCCAGCCTAGGTGACGGAGTGAGACCCTGACTCAAAAAATAAAACAGAACAAAAAGTCTTGGGTAGAGATATAGGCTAATCTTTTTAATCTTAAAAAAAACCCAAAAAACAAAAACCCAGAGCAGTAAATTATTATATAATCATTTAAAATTTCATGAACATTTGTCTAAAAGAGGAATTGTAACCCCATTCTCCTCTAATTTTCTCTCTCAAAAAAGTACCCATATTACATTACTTGGTAACTAGACTGTGTGTCAGGTTGTTTGTGAGATATCCTCAAATTTTAGTATTAATGACAATAAATCTTTAAAAAGTAAAAATCCACTATTTGGGAATTTATTAAAATTTATATTAACATTCTATTCTTAATATAGGTAGGAAGAAAAAGCTTGCTATGTATATAAATCCTGTAGCCGGGCTTGGTGGCTCAGCCTGTAATCCCACGCCTTTGGGAGGCTGAGGTGAGTGGATTGCCTGAGCCCCTGC
>NW_007246033.1:372744-393595 GCF_000164805.1 Carlito syrichta
TGCCACTGCACTCCAACCTGGGTGACAGTGAAACTGACAAAAAGAAAAAAGACACAGAAGAAACAGTGCCAGAAAATAATTTAGCATTACACAAGCTGTCAGAAGGATTCTGATTACAGACTGCATTTCAAATCTTTTATAACATGGACCTTTCTACTATGGGGCACTAAAACTAAAGCATATAGTTTAAGTAGAATGGGTGTCATAAGGAAACATTTTTAGAAAAATTAAAGTGTAAAAACTTCAGACAAGCCAGGCTTGGTGGCTCAACCTGTAATCCCGTGCCTTTGGGAGACTGAGGTGAGTGGATTGCCTGAGCTCACGGGTTCAAGACTCGCCTGGGCAACTTGGCGAGACCTCATCTCTACAATAAATCAGAAATGAGCCGGGCGTGGCAGTGCGCGCCTGTAGTTCCAGCTACTTGGAAGGCTGAAGCAGAAAGATCACCGGAGCCCAGCGGGTTGAGGCTGCAGTGATCGGGAGGGGCCACTGCACTCCAGTCTGCGCGACAGAGTGAGACTCCAACTCAAAAAAAAAAAAAAAAAAAAAATATATATATACTGTAAATAGGCTTTTTTATAAGACATGTAGTCCCCCAAATAATAGGCCATCTTTTTTTCTGCCAAAGCACTTTGTACCTCAGCTACATGGTATTTAGCATGGTGTTTTTGTAAATATCTGTTTATTTGTTTTTTTCCTCTGCAGGGCTGAGCTACTTGAGGACCTGGATGACCTCTTACTCATCTTTTGTTCTTATGACTTAGCACAGTGCCTAATACAAAGAAAGCATTCAATAAGCATTGATATACTTGAATTAAATGATTATTTTCAAGCACTTTGGAAATAGCCATTTGTATATATAAAACACCATAATTGAGTAGGTAGACACCAACCCTCATAAGCTGGTACTTTGATATGTTAATATAAAATAATTCTTTTTAATTTTATCAATTCATTACAGAAGAGAGAATTTTATGTCAGGGCAGATCTGGCATCCACTTTGGCATCTATTAGCTGTATAGCTGTGGACAAATTAGCTAACCACTATGAATTTTGGTTATCTCATATATGAAATCTAAGTATTAATTGTGTCTTGCCGGTTTATAATGATTAAGTGAATCAATACATGCAAAGGGAGTACAATATCTGCTACTCAAAAAATTAGGAGAAGAAAACTGGCAATTTTTATATCTGCCATCGTTCTAATGCACCAATATTTCCTTAGAATGTGCATTGTATCTTAAACTGTGTCCAAAATATACATATACTTTAATATTTTAATTATCATAATACTATAAGAAAGGAATTGGCAGATTGGCAGTAGTGGGAAACTGCCAGGGCAGGGAGCCAGGGTGGGGGTGGGGTGAAGGCGCACACTTCATCAATAATGGTACCTGATCTCAAACCAGGTGAAGTGGGGACCAAAGTGAGGCCCAAACTTTACCTGTACAATGATCATTTGTATACCTAACCCTGAATTGTACCCCACATCTTTAAAATTTAAAAAAATCTTTATTTCTTAAAAAAATCTGCTACATTATAAGGTCTCAATAAATGTTATTAAAAACTGGACATTCAGGCAACCCCCTTGGGTCCCCACCCACTGTTGGAGCTTTTCTGTCCTCTCAATAAATCCTGTTTTCTAGGAAAAAAAAAACAACAACAAAGCTGGACATTCTGCTTGCATTTCTCAGCTAGTTGATTTACTCTTTCTTTTTTTCTTTTAATATATATTTTTGGCGGGGCACACCTTATCAACAAGGGTACATGCATAATGAACATTTGTATATCTAATCCTGAATTGTGCCCCATGTCTTTAAATAAAAAAACTTTAAAAAATGAAAGAAAATATATATTTTTGGAAAAGTTAGTAATTAAAATATTCAAATGTCATGTCAAAATATTTTTTATATAGGCAGTTTCCATTTTATATATAAACTTTACACATACATATTTTATATATACACACACATATTTGCTTCATATGGAGTCATATTATAGTTATTATTGTATTTGAAGCTTTTTCAATACTATATAACTCCTGTATTCTTTTTAGAGGCTGTATAACATTGCATAGACTGGATGTACAACTTTTTTTTAAACCGCTGCTCTTCAGTGGATATTTTGGATTTTTCTCCACTTCAAGATTGTAAAAAAAAAAAAAAAATCTATATCTTCTACTTTAAAAAATATTTTCAAGTTTTAAAAAGTGTATCTTTAAATCAGCAGACATTCACATTTGTGCATGATGAAATGTCTGGCTGGTTGAAGGGCTGTGCATTAATCAATGTCACTCTTGTTCTTGTTTTATAACTAGTTCAAAACGTGGGAGAACTAGTTAAGAAACATGGGAACTGCTTATCTAGAAGCCACACTTCCATGGATTAATGCCTATCAGTATGTCTTAGTCCATCAAAGACATTCCTGTCATTGAATGAATTAATTATCTTTAATTATTTAAAACAAGATTTCCTTGATGATGCCAATGTGAACTGTGAGACCAAGTCACAACTCAAAGCAAAAAACAAACAAACAAACAAATAGCAACAACAAAACCCCAAATATAACAAAACTTAATGTAAAGATTTCAATAAGCGCCAAATTGAGTTCCCAACATTTTTTTTGGACTTAAATTTTTAGTGTTTCTTCTATGTAAATGTGCGTATGCATCCTCCTGATTATACAGAGGAAGCAAATCTTCCCTTATGTTTTGAAGCATTCAGATAATTGCTTCTTTAAACTATCTACTTTAAAAATAACTCTATTTTCCACTTTGAAAGGCAGAGGTGAGAGGATTACCTGAGCCCAGAGGTTCAAGAACAGCCCGATCAATGTGGTGAGACCTCATCTCTACAGTAAATCAAAAAATTAGCCGGGCATGGTAGTGCGCATCTGTAGATCCAGCTACTTGGAAGGCTGAGGCGGAAGGATAGTGGAGCCCAGCAGATCGATGCTGGGGTGGCCATGAGTGTGCCACCGCACTTCAGCCTGGGTGATAGTGTGAGACTCCAACTCAAACAAACCAAACCAAACCAAACCAACCAACCAACCAACAAACAAAAAACTCTATTTTCATACTGATTATCCCAGAAAACAGAAAACAATTTTATACAGATTACTGAAAAATTAGTTTATCAAAGAAACTTTTGTTGTAAACAAAAATCATTGCCTTAAAAAGAGGAGAAATATTTGCCTTTTTTGTATATGTGGATGCATGGCCAATAGTAAAATGGCCAAAATTCTAAAGAAAAGTGACAATGAAGAAAAGCTCCTAGTCTGCTTCCTAGCTAGACTCAACCTCTGTGTAACTTCACAGTGGCTGAACCAGAGCTTTCAACAAGGAGATTTAAATGGATAAGCTTGGAAATTTGCTTTGTAAAATCTAAGCTTTCAAATAGAAAATTAAAGGTAAAGCAGATCTCAGACTGCATTTCTTTTTTGTGTGTGTGAGCAAAATTATACATTATTTTTCTAGGGACAGAGTGTCTTAGAAACTTATACAGTGGACAGGCAAAAAGAAAAATTGTATTTCATAAATCTCTAGAGACTACTGCAGAATCATATGGCCTGAAAAAGTCTTTTCATGTGTCTTTGTATTTTCAGGAAAAAAATATTTTTAAACCACTGAAAGAGAAATGACATTTTATACTCTCCATAAAAGACTATCTTGGAAAGTTATATTATAGTCTCTCTCTTAGACCCATTCTAAAGAGGTATTTCTTACTCCAGACAACAAGCATATCTCTTATAAAAGATGGAGAGAGGGTGAACTGGGTTATTCAGGGGTTGGAGAGTGAGTAAAGGAGTAATTTAAAGTTGTTATTTTTATCAACAGAGTTTTCTTGATATCCCTCTAAAAGTTACAGAGCCCAAATTGAAGAATGATTTTCTAGTTGCCCAGGAGATATGAAATATACCACTGGCTGCTTTTGCATCATCTTAATTTTGCATGTTCATCTAGTTACTATTTGAGTGCTTTGTAGTTGCTAGCTATATTAGTTGTTAGTTCTCACTTGTAGTGATAGAAAATACCTGGCAAGCACAACATCAGTTCTTGACCTGCAAGTTGTCATTAATACATCAAACCACTTTTTCTTTCTGAGCTCAAGAGTGTGAATCAAGCAGCTATTACATATCAATCAGTACTGTCATAGTAGATAAAAATCTGATTATCCGAACCCTGGATTTCAATCAGTCACCGTTCTTCTGACTGGGAACAAAAGGCTAAAGATTTCTATGCAAGATGAACTTCCCATGCTAGAAAAAAACCTCGAGAGTGATCTTTCTGTCATCTAAAACTTTGTAAGCATCGGTTCCCTCAAGCAATCATAAGTGTTGGTCTGTATCTTCCCAGACATTCTTTACTGCCTACAATTACACAAAAGGCTAAGATATTGGGTCAAGAAAATATTATTTGTTGTGGATAAGGATGATTGTAAGTGACAACTGTAAATGTGCTGTTCAGTAGAACTTTCTGTGGTGGAGAAAATATTCTGTGCTGTTCATTATAATAGCTGCCAACTACTGAGCACTTGAAATATGGTTAGTGCAATTGCAACTAAGGGACTGAATTTTAAATTTTATTTAATTTTAAATAATTTAAATTTAAATAGCCATATATTATTACATATTGAGTATTCCTTACCCAAAATGCTGAGACCAATAGTGTTTCCAATTACAATTATTTTCAGATTTTGGAATATTTGCATATTCACACTGCAATACATTAGAGATGAGATCCAAGTCTAAACTGGAAATTCATTTATGTTTTATATACATTTTATATACATCGCCTGAAGGTAATTTTATACACTATTTTAAATAATTTTGTGCATGAAACGAAGTTTGTGTGCATGAAGTCAGGTGTGGAATTTTCTTTTTTTTTTTTTTTTTTTGAGTTGGAGTCTCACTCAGGTGCCCAGACTGGAGTGCAGTGGCCACTCCCGGCCACAGCAGCCTCAACCTGCTGGGCTCCGGCGATCCTTCCTCCTCAGCCTTCCAAGTAGCTGGAACTACAGGCGCGTGCTACCATGCTCGGCTAATTTTTTTGATTTATTGTAGAGATGAGGTTTCACCAAGTTGCCCAGGCGGGTCTCGAACCCGTGGACTCAGGCAATCCACTCACCTCAGCCTCCCAAGGCGCGGGATTACAGGCTGAGCCACCGAGCCCAGCTAGGTATGGAATTTTCTGTTGGTGTTGTCTTGTTGGTGCTCAAAACATTTAGAATTTTGGAGCACTTCAGATTTTGTATTTTCAGATTAGGGTTGTTCAAGTTGTAGTACCTATAGTAATGGACAGGGAAATTCTATAAAATACTTCTATGGAAGATATCTATTCTATAATATGATTGAGAGTTAGTGTTCTGATTAAAGTATGTGTTTTCCTCTCTGTTGTAAGCCTATTTGAAATGTATGCTATAAAATATATTGTAAAACCTGGAGCTGTGGCATGTGTTGGAAGCGTGTGGAAATGATGGGTAATGTAACTTTTTTAAAGTTATGAAATATAAATACATGGACTAGTCCATAATAAATTACTTATGTGAGCTTGTTCACAGAATAGAAACATGATATTTGTTGTCAATATCCTAGTCATTATAGATGTATATGCATGAGTCTCTTTATAAGATGTTAGATCCTACTATTTTAAGTGGAAACTGTCTTCTTTAGTTTTGTTCTTACATCTTCTGGCCCACAGTGAGTATTCAAAAACTTTTTGTTTGTTTTTTTAAAAGAGTGAACAGAGTTTATCAGGTTCTAGCACCCAGATGAGGCATTTCTCAAAATCTGCTGTGGAGCAGTGATAAACAGAGAAGGGAAGATTAATTTTTCAATAAATCATCACTTTCTTGCTGTAAAATTGCTCTTGGCTAATCAACACACAGAAGGAAGTTCAAAAGAAATAATAACACAGACTGTGACCCAACAGCATTGCTTAGCATATATTTAGCCCTTTTTTCTAAAAGTAATATCAAATTGTAACAAGTTAATTTGTACTTTGTTATTAGGCTGTCTCTGTGCTGTATATGTGAGTACAGAAATTCCAAGTTACTCTACTTATAATGAATGAAGTGTATGTATCGCCTTCACATAGTGTTCTTAGTCTTCAACAGGAGTTACTAAAATAATAGTAATAATAATAATAATAATAATAATAATGTCAGATGATTAAACCAGAAATGTTTCTTTACATCAGGAAGAATGACTCTACAGTTAATTTTCTTGAGAGGTTATGCATGAATCTTAGACTAGACTTCCTGGACCAATATGACCTAAATGATCTGGACCTATATGACAGTCTTGGAACTCTCAAGTCCTGAGACTGAAATCTATTTTTTCTATCTCAATACACAGTAACAAATTATGAAAAATTCTCAGAGTAGGATTTTCTCATAAACTCCTAACTACCAACAACTGAAACTGTCAAGACTTGTAAGTCAATTCAGAAGGACTGATTCCTATTCCGGATCATTGGGTAGCATATGGATTTTTAGCATGCTCTAACAGGTCACCTCAGGAATTCTTTTGACTACATCATTCTTTTTCTTTTCTTTTCTTTTTTTAGAGATGGAGTCTTGCTATGTTGCCCAGGCTGAGTTCAAAGTTCTGGGCTTAAATATTCCTCCATCTCAGCCACCTGAGTAGCTGAGACTACATGCAAGCACCACCAAGTCTGGCTTACATCGTCTTTGATTTTTGATCTTAAATTCTAGGACAAGATACTTCCCATCTAGCTAAAAAAAAAAAAAAAAAAAAGTCCTGGATAGTCTGCATATGATGTCACCAGCACATGTCTCTGGCAATATATTATCATTCAAAAAAGTAATACTTATGGCCAATAATTCATGTTGACAATAAATTAATAACTTGAATTTCTTAGGAAGTTTCTCTGTCCTCAAAGTCCTATGCCTTATATCAGGTACAAACCTATATGAAATATCACATGGTAAAATATATGCCTTTTGAAAAAAAATCAACTACAGAGATTTTATACTATCAAAATTTTCTAAGGATGTTGCATAATATAATTGGGCATTTACAATGACAGATGACTGAGAACCTCAGTATTTTAAATTGCTTTTACTTATTGGTAAGGGTGTTACAGATAATGAAGAAGATCTTGGCACTGTGTTGTGGTGGCACAATTTAGGGAACAGACTCACAATTGGACAAAAGTCTTAAAACAGGGTCATGGTCAGTGCAAATTAAAAAATCATGGATCTTAATATGGTTGTGGAACTTCTTGTCTCCAATTTTTACAGCAGGGATTCCTCAATTTTTGTTTTTCTCTATGTTTTAGATGACACTGTAAGCAGTTGGTGTCCCAGTACCATCTGGCACATAATAGCAAACACAGATCTACTACCATATGGTGAAACACTAGTAGAATGAAGCAATGGTTTCATTTCATCATAATGTGCTGACACAGAAGTAAAGATGAGACTGACATTATGGAAAATGTCTTTGTGTTGGTGAGTTCAATACTTGAGAATGCCTGCTCCAAATCATGGGGATAGCCTAAGGAAGATTTGAAGGAACTCTCTTGTGTGTGTAGAGTAAGGTCATCCTGTCTTTGTATTTGTTATGTTTGTTGGTGGTTGTGGTAGACTTCTACTGCTGCTATAAAAATTACCACAAAGTTAGTGGTAATAAAAACACCTGTTTTTTATTCCATGGTTTCTGTTGGTCAGAAATCTAGATGCAGGGTGACTAAGCTGGTTCTTCTCCTTAGGATTTCTTAAGATTAATATCAAGGTGATGCCAGGGTGGCATTCTTTTCTAGAGTTTCTGAGAAAGAATCTACACCCAAGTTCTTTCAAGTGGTTATCAGAAGTTGTGTCCTTGTGGTTGTGAGAATATGGTCCCCGTTTCCTTGCTGTCTTCCGTCCAGTGGCAGCCATTAACTCCCATAGATCTCTGTGCTCCCCTTGCATGTGACTCCCTATATCTCAAAAACAGCAATGGATGGAATGTCAAATCCTATTTACACCTGATATTTCTCTGACCTTTCTTTCTGTTGCATTGCTCTGACTCTAGCCAGAGCAAGTTCTCTGCTTTTCAAGTGATTAAATTGGGCCTACCCAGACAATTCAGAATAATCTCCCTATTTTAAAGTTTTTAACCTTAATTACATCTGCAAAGGCCCTTTTGCCTTCTAAGAGAACATATTTCCAGGTTACAGAGATTAGGACTTGGGCTTCTTTAAAGAGGATGAGCATGATTTTGCCTAATATAGTGATTATCAGGATTAATAGTTTATTAACTGTAGCTAATACTGAAAGAAAAAAAGAGTTTTTCTTTTTGTCAATTTTTTCTCTCACATTTCCTAATCAAGTACAACTTGGAAATGTGTTACCATATTTAGAAACCTGAAAGGCACAATCTCTGTGAAATAAACATTCCAAGTCAAAGGAAAGTATAAATTTGATGTGACTAAGAATGCTACTGAATGTGAAAGTGATTCCTTTATTATATCCTTTGTTACAGTTTCTAATTTAAAACAAGAACAAATTTAGTGAAGGCTTCCATATTTGTAAAAACAACCAGGTGTTACTTGCCTACAGGCATGGATTTTGGAAACTGCTTAAATTCCTATTCCTAGCTCATGTTAGTGTCAATGAAATCTTATCTTAGAACTTAGTATAGTGCCAGGTTAAGTGTGAGTAGATAAAACCTAGTTTAAAATGACACATACCGGTAACATTAAAACAGTAGAACACTGGAGATTTTTTTTCAATTTATTCTGTGTTAATGAGTCTATTTAGGCTTTATAATTCTCCTTGGTACTTTATATTTTTCTAGAAAATTGTCCATTCCATATGGGTTTTCTTTCTTTTTTTTTTCCATTCTGATAACTTTATTCCACTCAATTTTTTTTTTTTTTGAGTTAGAGTCTCACTCTCGAACCCAGGCTGGAGTGCAGTGGCATGCTCATGGCCACCGCAGACTTGACCTGCTGGGCTTAGGCGATCCTTCCACCTCAGCCTTCCAAGTAACTGGAATTACAGACGCACACCACCACGGTCGGCTAGTTTTTGTGTTTTACTGTAGAGATGAGGTCTCACCAAGTTGCCCAGGCTGGTATCGAACCCCTGGGTTCAGGCAATCCTCAACCTTTTATTAATGGCTGATATAAACACATAGATTGATTTCATGATCCACACTAATGGGCGTTTATCAAGTAAGAAAATCACTTTGGGTACTTTTTCCCCTGAAACAGGTGAGAGATAAAACCAGTTATGTGCTTTGGAAGGATAAGATTAGGTAGCAGCAAAACTGATTAGGAAAAAAAGCCAGGTGGGAGAATGCAATAAAGATAGAAGAGAGTGAATGGGAATGGAGAGCATTTCAGGAACTTTTTAAAAAAGGCAGAATATTCTGAACTGACTGATCAGATATGCAGGGAAAAGGAGAGGGTGGAACCACAGATAACACTGTGGTTTCCAGCCCTTATAGCTGGGCAGATGAAGTGCCTTTCAATGGAATAGGGAAGTCAGGGAGAAAAGGCAAGCTTATGTGTAAGATTATCAATTTTATTTTAGACAAAGGTATTGGTGGAATTTGGAGGAAATTGACAGTAGGTCACCGACTATAGCACAGAAGTTGGAATTAGAACTAAACAAAAATATAGGGTTTTACCCCAGAAGTTATGACAGAGGATGAGATATTCCAGAAAAGTAGAGAAGAAAAAGGATGAAGGCAGTATACCTATATGGTCAAGAAAAGAAAAAAGTAACCAAAAGGGAGAGAGGGGATGAGTTAAGAGCTGTAGATGCTGCTGAGAAACAAAGATGAGGACTGAGAAAGCAGCATTCAGTCTGTTAGTCCATGTTCTTTGCACCGGATTTGGTAGATAAGTGGCATCATGAGTGAGAGGTGGCAGAAGCCAAATTCAAGAGGGTTAAGCAGTGAGTGATAATAAGAAAGTGAAATAAATTCAAGTTAGCCCAGGCACTTCCTCCCCAATCATGTCTTGCCCCAGCAACAAACATTGTGGAGTTTTTTCTTTTCTCCACCTCCCGCCAACATGGCCCTTAAGATAGCGGTTTGAATTGATTAAGTCAAGTTTTTCCTAGCTAAGTGTCCTAGTCCAGGCTAAAATCAGCTTGTTGGTCTCTTTGGTGCAGTCAGTGCTCAATACCAGCCAGGCTCCTTTCCACTCCCCACTGCGTCCCTGGCCTGGATGTGGAACCTGGAGGGTGAGCATTTCCAGAGCGGTGAGGTGAGTGCAGTGCATTGCCAGGCGATGCCAGCCTGGGAACAGCACATACACGCAGGCCTTGGAGCTGTCGGGCCTCACGTCCCTGATCACTGAGCAACTGATATTGGTGGAGCGGATCTTCCCGCTGCTCACCGCCTGGAGGATGGTCCTGGGTGATTCCACGTTCTTTTCCAAGAGGCAGAACTGAACCCGAACTTGCTTGACAGACGGGAGCCCAAGCCGAGCCAAGGCAGTTGCCATTGGTGACCTCTGCCCCCCTCCTCCCAATTTCACACAAGTTTTCAAGTTTATTGGTAGTTTAAAAATATCTATTATAATTAAAAAACTATTTTCGCTTGTAACTACATTTATTACTTGTGTTTTATTGCTTTGAACGTATTTGTTATTGTTATTTCATGTTTTTTCTTTAATATACTCAAAAAGTCACTTTATTCCCGTTTCATGTAATCAACTCTGATTTTTTTGTATGCTTGTCATCATTTTGGGTTTTTTCCTTTGCTTTATTTGGGTTTATTTTGTTATCTTTCTAGCATATTCTGTAGAAAAATAATTGATTTAATCTTTCTTTTTAAATAAATGATCATATTTAAAAATTCTCTTTTGGGAACCATATTGCTTTCATTCCACTGACTTTGAAAGTTAGTATTTTTGTTTTGCTCCACTTTTTCCTCTTATGATTAAAAAGCTGTATGTGAATTCAATTTCTATCTTATTGTTACCTTTACATTTTTAATATATATTATTAAACTTAGAGTTTTCCAAGAAAGTCTGCTGTTAGTTACTTTCTCATAGCATTGAAGAAGATAGGAATGCTATAGAATATTTTTGATTCTAGGTTTTCATTCACCATCCCCCCCCCCAAAATTCTAAGTAACTCATGCTATCATCTGGAATTTTAATTTCAACTAATTTTTCATATATTTTTGTTTAGCCAGGTTCAGTGGCTCAGCCTGTAATCCCATGCTTTGGGAGGCTGAGGTGAGTGGATTGCCTGAGCCCGCGGGTTTGAGACCCTCTTGGGCAACTTGGCGAGACCTCGTCTCTACAATAAATCAAAAATTAGCTGGGCATGGTAGCGCGTGCCTGTAGTTCCAGATACTTGGAAAGCTGAGGCGGAAGGGTCGCCAGAGCCCAGCAGGTCGAGGCTGCAGTGGCCGGGAGCGGCCACTGCACTCCAGTCTGGGCAACACAGTAAGACTCTGACTCAAAAAAAAAAAAATTTTTTTTTTGTTTATTTAGATACAATCAATAGGTTTTTATTGTTTACGTATTACTTGCTATTGACTTATATATGAAAATTCTTCCTTTTGAGCTTATTTTTCTTCTTGTTAAAACATTTTCTTTAGAAGTTTACTTCTATGAGAGTCTCTAGGTAGTAAAATCTCTGAGTACTTTGATCTATTAACATATCCTTATTTTACTTTTACTCTTGAATAGTTCGGTTATTTTGAAGTTTTATTGTGCTTTGAATTCAGAGTCTAAATTATTTTTGTTCAGGATTTAGAAATTTTTTTCATTGCTTTCATGCATTCTGTGGTGCTGATAAGAGGTCTGATGTCATTTTGATTCTTATTTTTGAAGCTGAAACTTTCTTGTTTCTCTGGTAGATGTTATAATTTTCTCTGTGTTATATTTGTGCTTATGGTATTTTGAGTGAGAATTTGTATTTATTTTCCTTCTTGGACTTGGCATTATCATTCTGAAGACTCATGTTTTTTCACACAGTACTAGAAAATTTTAAGCCATGCATTGCTTTCTTTCATTTCTTCTATTATTTGCGTCTAGAAATATCATTTGAGGAGTATCACACTTCTTGGTGTTTTTTTCCAGTGTTCTTAATTTTCTTTTTGGCCTTTCATCTTTTAACTTTTTGTGCTACATTTAAAATAATTCTTCAGTCCAATCTTCCAAGTGACTGATTCACTCTCCAACTATTGTCTTAATAGCTTAATAGGTAGTGAGCATAAATTTTGTGTTTTTTATTTCCTTTTTTAAAAGTTTGCTCACACATAGATATATGTGCCCAAAATAAATGGTTTGGTTTTGCCTTTTTAAATACTTTATTCAAAGGATATTCATAGTTTTATCTTCTGTGTCTTTCTTTTTTCACTCATTATTAAAAGTCTAAGCCTTATTCATGTTGCTCTTTCTGTAGGCCATTCATTTTACTGCTGTATAATATTGTATTATATGTATATACCATTAGGGCATTCAGGTTGTTTTATTTTTAAAAATTTAAGAATTAGTTTGCTCAGAGTATATTGAGTAGAAGGGGATTTAATACAGCATATCAGAGGGTATCAAATGTTGTCAGGGCTTTAGAAAGGAAAGTTAGGGTGATAACTACTAGTTTGCAGGAAATATCGAGGTGCAGAAAGTATAAGGAAACTGTTGTTAGTGGTCTCAGCTGCTTGCACCAGTGAAGTAGGCTACATTCAGAATTGTGCAATGCCTTTGGCAAACCTCATTACTATTTTCTACCAAAGCTTCCTGCTTTGCTTATAGTTGCTGCTGAAAACTAATGACTTCTTTTTTGCTTTCCAGATTTTACAGAAGTGCTTCTTACTGGTATTATTTAGCACATAATTCCGTTTGCAAGACATCTGGAAAAGATAGTTTCTATGCTGTTCTGCTATGTAAGAGAAAGTATAGAAGAGGGTGGAGATTATGCTAAATTGATCATAGAAAGTCTAGTGCAACATGCATAAGAGTTTTTCTTGAACGTAAGTGGAAATGTTAGGTCATAAGATGTGTGAATATTTAAACTGACAAGACAATGACTACTACTTTTTCCTAGTATACATTTTCATTAAAAATGTCTGACATCTTACTGATGTCACATTCTCTTGATATTTCGTATTGTCTAGCTATTTAATTTTTGCCTATCAATGGGTAGGAACTAGATATCTCATTATTATCTTAGTTTATATTTCTCTACTTACTGATGACGTTAGGCATCATTTGATAATTTATTTCTCAGACATTTTCCCTTCTCGAAGTTCCAAGTTGATTATGTTAGTCTTAAAAACTTTTTTCCTGTTGTATTTTTTGTCTTATTAATTTTTAGGACTTATTTAAATGTTCATTATTGAAGTAGGATTTCTGGCTTCCAGTAATAGCAGAATAGCTTGTATTAGACTAACCCTCTTGCTGCTAAAAATGATAAGCTCTAGATAACAAAATAAAAATTTTAGTAGAAAGCACTGAGAAAGAAAAAAAAAAGGCACAAACTGGATAAGATACAACGCTTGAAAGAAGGTAACCACAGTGAATGAGATCTGGCTTTTCTTCCACAGGTGCACCTTCATTCAAACAATACAAGGACAGAACCCAAGAAGAAATCACTTGTCTTATTGGGAAGAGAATCAGAGTTCATGACCAGACTGACCAGAAATTGAGGAAGTACATCCTAGAAAGGAGGGAACCACAATTGGGAAACTATCCTAATCTGCATACCAACTTCAATAAAATTCTTGTCTGACTTCTATACTGCACATGCATGGGCTGAGACTCAAAATGGCTCAAGAGTCAACAACAACTGAAAGACTGAAAAGAATGAGCACAGATTTCTACAGCTGTCTATAGCTGGGATATAGAATTTGGAGTCAAAGTTCTTCTAGGTTAGAGGTGCTTAATGTAGAATTTTTATGTTTCAGTGAAACCTCGAAAGGGCCATGACTAAGGTCTAATGATCACACCATGAAACTAAGAGATGCTGGTAAAACTAAAACAGACTTGTTTAAACAAAGGCTGACACCTAGTCTCCACAGGAAGTGTGATCTGCCAGTAATTTAACTGTTTGCTCGAAAAAACTCGACAATTTTTCAAGAAAGATAGAATAATCCAGAATTGTTGTAATGTATTTTTATAATATCCAGTATATAATTAAAAATTACTAAGCATGAGAGAGAGAGAGAGAGAGAGAGAGAGAGAAAAACCAGCCAGTAGAAACAAGCCACAGACAATTCGCATGTTAGAATTGGCATACATGAACTTCAAAATAACTACGATAAATATTTTTTTTTTTTTTTGAGTTGGAGTCTCACTCTGTCACCCAGACTGGAGTGCAGTGGCCGCTCCCGGCCACCGCAGCCTCGCCTGCTGGGCTCTGGCGATCCTTCCGCCTCAGCCTTCTGAGTAGCCGGAATTACAGGCACGCGCTACCACGCCCGGCTGATTTTTTGATTTATTGTAGAGATGAGGTCTCGCTGCCCAGGCGGGTCTCGAACCCGCGGACTCATGCAATCCACTCACCTCAGCCTCCCAAAGGCGCGGGATTACAGGCTGAGCCACCGAGCCCGGCTTGATAAATATTTTTTAAAAATACAGGAAGAGATGAGGGTGATTAAATAGGTGAGAAGATAGTGATTTTCAAGAGATATATAAAATATCTAAAAGAACCAAAAGGAAATTTTAGAATTAAAAATACAGTATTAAAACCAGAACTTTCCTAGATGAGATTAGCAATAGAGGAAACATTGAAGAAAGAAAGAATTCAGTGGAATTGAAAGTAGACAAATAAAATTACCCAAACTTGAAACAGAGGTTAAAAGAAAAAAAGACTTGGGGGGAAAAAAGTCTCAATAACTTGTGGAAAAATATAAAGCAATTTAAAACTAATGTAAATGGAGTCTCAGAGTCTCAGAAAAAGAGGAATCTGAAAAATATTATTTCAAAAATTTATTTATTTGAACAAATAAAGTACCCCAAGGATCTGTGAATCTCAGCAAACCTCAAACAGGATAAAGGACAAAGAATACCACTTTTAAACAATTATAGTTAAGCTGCTAAAAATTCAGACAAGCGATAAGAAAAAAATAGTAAAAGAATTCAGAGGAAAAATCAACTACTTTCCCATTTTTCTATCAAATTTTGGTCTTTTGTTTCTTCAATTTTTTTTTTTGAAAGTAGAGAGATGTGTTAAGCAGGAGAAGTCATATTCGCCAGAGAATTAGGAGTGGACTGAAGCATTAACGTGGCTCAAGAGCCTGTTTCTTTAATTTTTAAAAATTATTTCTATATTGAAGACATTAACCTTTTATCTGTAGTATAGTTTGTGAACATTTTCACACAGTTTGTCAGTTATCTTTTGAGTTTATGTTTATTATCTTAGAATTTTTGAAAAATATGCACTAAATTCACTTTTTTTCTTTTTGAATTTTGAGTCATAGAAAGCTTAGAATGGATAGGAGTGGATAGTGGATATCCAATCTCAGGATTTTATTTTTAGTTGGTGCATGTTCCTGAATTTTTTTACAGTTTAAATTAGTTGTATCAATGATTTTCTGGGGATTTCCAGGTATAATATCTTATCATCTGCAAATAGAGATAATTTTGTTCCTTCTTTATTCATTCTTATTTTCCACACACCAACACTAAAGATGAGTTCATTCATGCTTTTTAAAACCCCAGTATTTGGATTTTCATTTTTTTATATTGAAAGAAAGTGACTACAGTGAATGAGATCCACATGTACCTTCCAAATGTACTTTTTCACTCAGACAACACAACAAAGATAGAGCTCAAGTAGAAATCATTCATCCTATTGGGATAAGTCAGAGGTCAGAGATAGGCATAGCCATACTGACCAGAGATTGAGGGAGTAAATTCCAGAAAGGAGGGAGCCACAGTTGGGGAAGCCTACTAGCTACAAACAAATTAGAGTTTATTCTTGTATATTGTGTGGTATATGCATCTAATTTTATTTTTTGTTCAAATGACTACCCATTTTCAAAGAACCATTTCTAAAAAGTCTGTCTTTATCCTCAGTAATTTGAGATGCCACTTTGACCGTATACTAAATTTCCATGTCTATTAGGGTTTCTTTCTGGACTTTGTATTCTTTTCCCCTAATTTAGTTGCCTATTTATGTGCCGACATTATCATAGAATCTTTATAGTATGTCTTAGTGTGTGGTAGGGTTAGTTCTTTTTTGTGTTTTTAATTTTCTATTGTTTTCCTGGTTATTCTTGTATTTTTTTTTGTACAAACTTTATCAACCTGTCTACCTTCTTAAATTTGCTAACTGGCATTTTTATTGATATTGCACTGAATTTATAAGATAACTTAAGGAGAACTGACATCGTTACAATGTCAAGTCATCACATCCAAGAAATAGGACTATCTATCCATATTTTCCAACTGACTTTTGTTCTTTCAGAAATGACTTGAAGTTGCTATCATATAGGTTTTACATATTTCTTGTTAAATGTAATCCTAAGTATTTAAAATCTTTTGTTGCAATGGTGAATGTGCTTCTCTCTACCAAGTGTACTCTAACTATTGTTTTTGTATATAAAGCCTATTGATTTTTTATTCCAACATGTGTTAACTAAAAGGAAAAACACTTTATAAATTTACAAAGGAAAAAAGAAGACTGTTTCTTGTAAGGGGTTATAGCCGCAAACTGACCATCCTGTAGGCTAGGATGTGTGCCTCCAGGCAAAATCAGAGACAAGCACTTTGAAAGTTTTATGCTGAATGGATTAGCTAAACATACATATTCAAGAGATTACAGGAGATCCATGAATATTCATGAAGGTGGTCCAGACATTCGTTTTGAACAAACATGTATGTAACACGATGACTCATATTCATTTTGGGGTGGAGACTTAACATTTAAAATGTATCACAATTAGGTCTATATGTCAAAAGGTCTTTTGAGGACATGAAGGTGAGCAAGTGTGCAGTCTCTGAAACTTACCAGAACCAGTGTACGGTCAGTGATTTTCATATTTGGAGAAAGTTACTGAATTCAGTATCTTGTCCTTAGTTTGGCTGCTGGAGCAGGGATTCAGTTAGTCAGCATCTGTAAGCTAAATGAGTTGTAATTGTTTTAATGTTGCTTATCTCGAGGCCAATGCTTATTTAACTGCTAGAGAAGAAGAAAAACCCTGTGGCAGATAGAACATAGTTTACTCTTTAAGTATGGGGTAGTGGCTTAACCCTTGCCTGGCATGGCCTTAGGTTCTGTTTATAATTAGTATCTTATTGCCACAAGGTGTCTCTTCTGTGGGTCTTATGATCTCTATTTCAACATTAATGCTGGTCAGTTGTGTCTAAACAATAAAAGGAGGGGGGTATAATGAGGCTGGAAATTAAGTTTTAAAGTTTTGGGGGGATCCTTTTGGCCACAGGGGGTTCATTCAGTTGGTGGAGGGCTTAGGATTTTATTTTTAGTTAGTACATGTTTCTGAATTTTTTTATAGTTTAAATTAGTTGTATCATTGATTCTCTGGGGACTTCCAGGTATACTATCTTACCATCTGCAAATAGAGATAATTCTGTTCCTTCTTTATCCATTCTTATGTCATTAATTGCTTTCTTTTGTTTAAGCATATTCATTAATACTCTAGGACAATGCAGAACAGCAGAAAATCCTTGCCTTGCTGCCTTATTTAATAGGGTATGTTTTCCCATGAAATAAGATTCTGGCATTAGCATTTATATATCTCTATCTAGCTCTAGTTCTATCTTCAGATAGAGATATTATCATGTTATGAAAAAATCTCTTAATTCATGTTTCTTGGGTGTTTTAAAATTAATGAATGAGTGTTAAGTTTGGTCAAAGATTTTGTCCGCATCTACAGAGATAATCATTTTCCCTTTTATATTTGTTAATATGGTAAAATATATCAATATCATTTTAAATCTTGAACCAATTTACATTTTAGAAATAAAACCTACTTGATCATTCCATATTAATTCCTTAAGTGATATTGAATTCTGTCTGCTAATATTTTGTTTTAGTATATTTGCCTTGATATTTGTTAGTGGTACCTTAGCCTCCAGTTTTCTTCTTTGCACAGTCATTATCTGGTTTACCAATTGGTAACATATTAACTTCAAAAAATTTGGGGAATTTTCCTTTCTTTTTAATACTCTTGAATAATTCATGCAACATTGAGATTGTCTGGTTTGAAGAGTGGTGGAGTACCACAGAGAAACTCTTTGGGTCTGGTGGTTTTTTTCGGTATGATTGTCTATATTTTTTCCATAATAATAATCTGTTTAAGGATTTTAGTGTAGCTTTTCTCTTGGTATGCCTTTGCTCACTGTAAAGTCTTGCAGCTGGGGGTAATAGGGAGGGAGTATGAGAAATTGCACACTAGGATTTGATAAATTTTCTTTTTTCTTTCAGGTATTTTGTAATTTTGGCATTCTCTGCCTTTAGGTAATGGTGTGATGGTTAATTTTATGTGTCAACTTGACAGGGTCACAAAATGCCCAGATATATGATGAACATTATTCTGGTTATTTATGTGACAGTATTTGGGGTGAATTTAACATTTAAATTAATAGCCTGAGTAGAGCTTCATGCCTTTTCTAATATGGGTGGACCTCATTCAATCAACTGAAGGCCTGAATTGAAAAAAGTGGATCTTTTCTCAAATAAGAGGAAATTTCCTCCTGTTCGACTGTCTTGAGCTGGAGCATCAAGTTTTTCTGCCTTTGAATTAGAATTGAAACATCAGCTCTCACCAGGTTTTGAACTGGTTCTACACCATCTGCTCTCCTGGGCCTTCAGATTCTCAGCTGCAGGTCTTGGGACTTGTCAGCCTCCATAATCACATGAGTCAATTCCTTGTTTTATATATACAGCCAACCCTTCAATAATGCAGGCGTTGGGATGCCAACCCACTGTGTAGTGGAAGATCCAAGTAATAACTTTTGACTCACCCTAAACTAAACTACTACTGTTGACTGGAAGCTTTACTAATCACATAAGCAGTCTGGTAACACATATTTTGTATATTATCTGTATTATATGCTATATTTTTACAATGAAGTAAGCTAAGAAAATCATAAGGAAGATACAATGTAGTTACTATTCATTAAGTAGAAGTGGATCATCATAAAAATCTTCATCCTTATTGTCTTTACATTTAACTGATGAGGAGGAGGAAAAGGAGGGGTTGTCTTGCCGTTTCAGGGATGGCAGAGGTGGAAGAGGTAGAAGGGAAGGCAGAGAGGCAGGCACACTCTGTAACTTTATAGAAATACATAGTAGTTGGTCTAACTGGTATGCTTTTTCACTTCTCTAAAAATGTTTCTATATAGCACCAATCCTTCTTCCACTGTTTGCTTTAGTTTCAGTGCCCATATCATAGAAGGGTCTATGTCATAACAAGAAGTCAGAATCAGTCTTGAATAATTGGAGCCCTTCTGCCAGCTTGTCTAATGTCAGTTTGTTTTCTGGTACTGCTTCTTCCATGTTTTCTTCCTCATCATTTGGCATGGGCTTGGAGACACGCATTTCCACCAAGTCATCTTCTGTTAATTCCTCTAATCTGGTGTCTATTAGCTCTTGATTTGTACAAAATCCACATGTTGAAATCCTTCATACGCCACCTTTATTTTGTTGTTGTTGTATCTACAATCTTTCTTCTGAGTTCCTTGATTTGCTCTGTCTACATCTGTGAAGTCAGGTACAACATCATGGCCCAGTTTCTTCTAGCAGTTTATTGTTTTGACTTGAGGACTTTCAAGACTTTTTCTATAACAATGATGACATCTTCAATGGTGTAGTCTTTCTGGCCTTTCATGATGTTTTCTCTGTTCTCTTCCTTAGTGTTGACAGTCTTTTCCATAGAGTACCATGTAATGAGCCTTAAAGATCCTTATGACCACCTAATCTACAGGCTGAATTAGAGACTTTGAGTTTGAAGTTGAGTGGACCACTTCAGTGCCTTAGTGTTGACCTCATGAGGTTCTGGGTGGACAGGGCATTGTCCAATATCAAAAGAATTTTAAAAAGCAGTCCCTTATGGGCAAAGTACTTCCTGACTTATGGGACAAAACTTTGATGGAACAAATCTAGAAAAAGAGTTTAAGTTGTCCAGGCCTTCTTCTGTGAACAAATAACTGGTAGCTGGTGTAATCTATTCCCTTCATGACTAAGGGTTTAGCAGCTTTATAGATAAGAATAATCCTGATCATAAACCTACTTGCATTTGTACAAAATAGTAGAGTTAGCCTATGCCTTTCTCCCTTAAATCTTGGTGCTCGCTTACTAATAAATGCTCTCTGCAGCATTTTTTTTCCCAGAATTGGTTACTTTAGTTTGCATTAAATTCTGTTCAAGTAGATATTCTTTCTCTTCATGATTTACTTAATGGCATCTGAGAACTTGTCTGTTGCATTTTGTTTGGCTGAAGCTGCTTCTCCTGTTATCTGGTCATTTTGTAAACCAAATGCCCTTGTAAGACTATCAAACCATCCTTTGATGGCATTAAATTCACTATCTTTAGATTCCTCAATTTCCTTTTTGTTCTAAGTTATATAATGACTGCGCTTTTTCAAATCATATTGGAATTTATAGGTATGCCCTTCTTATAGCAATCTTGTACCCACATAAGAGCTGCATTTTCAATATGAGATAAAAATATATTTTGCAAAAAGTGCATGGTTTTCCTGCTTGCGGGGTGCCTGAAGCAGTTGCTTCATGAATTTTCTTTTTTTATTTAATCAATATTTTTTATTATGGTTTTGTGGGGTACAGTTAAGGGTTAGGTGTACAATTACGTTTCATTCAGGCACCCTGTTTATAAGAGGTGTTTTCCCAGGCCCAGACAGATATTTGCTACTGTTAATCCCCTCCCCCTCCCCCCCATAGTTTCCCAGTACCTG
>NW_007246034.1:0-903 GCF_000164805.1 Carlito syrichta
TGAGACCCTAAATAGACCAATAACAATCAAGGAAATCGACTACATAATAAGACAACTTCCTACAAAAAAAAGCCCTGGACCAGATGGCTTTCCAGCAGAATTCTACAAGACATTTAAGGAGGAGCTGATACCAATCCTACTGAAGGTATTCCAGGTGATTGAAAAAGATGGAACACTCCCCAAATCATTTTACAAAGCCAACATCATATTGATACCCAAGCCAGGTAAAGATCCAACAAAGAAAGAGAACTACAGGCCAATATCTTTGATGAACACAGATGCTAAAATTCTCAACAAGATCCTAGCAAACAAGATTCAGCAATACATCTCAAAAATCATGCATCATGACCAAGTAGGCTTCATCCCTGGGATGCAAGGCTGGTTCAACATTCGTAAAACTATATATGTAATTAAATACATCAACAGATGTCAAAACAAAAACCACATGATTATATCATTAGATGCAGAAAAAGTTTTTGATAAAATCCAGCACCCCTTCTTGATAAAAACCCTTGAGCATCTAGGCATACGAGAAACATACCTCAAAATAGTAAAAGCCATCTACGAGAAACCCACAGCCAGCATATTCCTAAATGGACAAAAATTAGAACCATTTCCCCTGAAAACTTGAACAAGACAAGGATGCCCACTCTCACCCCTCGTGTTCAACATAGTATTGGAAGTCCTGGCTGGAGCAATCAGAGAAGAGAAGGCAATCAGGGGTATCCAAATAGGAAAAGAGGAAGTCAAATTATCTCTCTTTGCAGATGATATGATTGTGTACAGTGAAAACCCAAGAGAATCTTTCAAAAACCTCCTTGCACTGATAAAGGTCTTTGGCAAAGTCTCAGGATACAAAATAAATGTACAAAAGACAATCTCATTTCTCTACACCAATAATAA
>NW_007246034.1:1157-1852 GCF_000164805.1 Carlito syrichta
CACAAACAAATGGAAAAATATCCCGTGCTCATGGATCAGAAGAATCAACATTGTGAAGATGTCCATCTTACCTAAGGCAATCTAGAAATTTAATGCAATACCCATCAAATTACCAGCAACATTCTTCTCAGACCTAGAAAAAAAAACACAGGAATTCATATGGAAACACAAACGCCCAAGAATAGCCAGAACAATCCTCAGCAAAAAAAAACAAAGCAGGTGGTATCACATTACCAGACTTCAAACTTTACTATAAAGCTACAATCATCAAAACAGCTTGGTATTGGTATAGAAACAGGCATATAGATCAATGGACTAGAATTGAGATTCTAGAAGCAAAACCTCAATTTCTCAACCAACTCATCTTCGACAAACCCTCCACCACCTACCACTGGGGAGAGGAGAACCTATTCAGTAAATGGTGCTGGGAAAACTGGCTAACCACCTGCGGAAGATTGAAACAGGACCCCTATCTATCCCTATGCACAAAAGTGAACTCCAAATAGATCAGAGACCTAAACGTAAAACCTCAACCCATAAGAACCTTAGAAAATGAAGGAAATGCCCTCATGGAAATCGGAACTGGCATCCAATTCCTGAACAAAACCCGAAACCCACAGCTCATAAGAAAGAAGATAGACAAGTGGGACCTTATTAAACTGACAAGTTTCTGCGAAGTCAAAGAAACCATCAAG
>NW_007246034.1:2425-13676 GCF_000164805.1 Carlito syrichta
CCCATCAAAAGAGGACTGGATTAAAAAATGTTGTACATATACACGATGGAATACTACACAGCCATAAAAAAGAACAAAATCATGAATTTCGCTGCAACCTGGATGGAACTAGAGTCTATAATACTGAGTGACCTCTCACAGAAACAAAGATCCGAGTATCACATGTTCTCACTCATATAATGGACCTTAAACATCCAATGCAATACTATAAGAAAATGGTTGACAGTACTGGGAAACTATGGTGGGGGGGAGATGGGATTAACAGTAGCAAATATCTGTCTGGGAACGGGGAAACACCCCATATCAACAGGGTGCCTGAATGAAATGCAATTGTATATCTAACCCTTAACTGTACCCCACAACTTCATAATAAAAAATAAATAAATATTTTTTTTAAAAAAAGAGAAAAAAAATATTGTTAAGATGACAATATTCCATAGTTCAATCAATCTACAGATTCAATGCAACCCTTATCAGAATCTCTGTTGCCTCTTTGCAGAAATTAACAAAAATGATTTTTAAAGTTTGTTTGGAAATGCAATGGACTCAGGATAGCCAAAATGTCTTCAAAGAGTAGAACAAAACAGAAGAGCTCACATTTCCCAATTTCAAAACTTCCTATAAATCAAGGGTATTCAGATCAGTGTGGTAGTATACAGGTAGACAGATACTAGCGGGGAGTTCTACCCAAAAAACAGAATTATTCTTTGGAGGGTGGCCCCCTTATTGTCTTGGCTTTCCCCACTAGGTAAGTGTTCTAGAAATCCTTTGGCATCAGTATACCAGCTAGTGTAGTAAGAGGCTGCATTTGGTTTCAATGAAATTTTTTTTTTTTTTTGGAGATTTTTTTCAACTCAGTTGCTCATTTCATCACAAGTGATTTACTAGAGCACCTGCCCACAGCATGTTTCGTGTTCAGTAGTTTTTCACCAAAAATGGCATGACCCCAGTGCCCCACCCTCCTTATTCACCGGATCTTGCCCTAGCAACAATTTTTGTTTGTTTTCTGGATGAAAAAAAGACTTCAAACGGAAGCATTTTGTCCATGTGGAAGAGGTGAAACAAAAAGCAGCAGAAACACTAAAGACATCAAAATTGATGAGTACAAAAATTGTTTTGAGCAGTGAAAAAAGTATCTGGATAGATAGCGTACTGCATCAAACAGAGAGTGCCTTGAAGGTGACTGAGGTTTAAACATGTAAAAATAAATACACAATTTTTTATAAATACGTTCTGGGTTTTTTGGGCCCTCCCTCATATATTTGCCAGTAACTAGTATAAAAATATATAAAAGCCATTAGCTGAATGATATTAACAAGAAAGTTAACACAAGCAAAAATTGGAAGAAAGCCAAGGATTGAATTTTGATGTTTTCAATTTTAGAGACTGAGGAAATGAGGAAAAAAAAGAATGGAAAATTCAATAGAGTAAATGACGAAATTAGAAAATTGTCTGTAACTTAACTTTTTTTTTTTTTCTACAAAAAAAGTTTTTCAGGAAGTAGAAATAAACAGATGTTTCAAACATCAGTGACAAAAGAAAACTAAGAACTAGATATCACAATTCAGAGGTAACTTTTACTTTGATAAAAGCAGTATCAGTGGAATCTTGGAAAAATTACAAGCCTCTGGGGATTGTGTCCAAGTGAGAATGGAATGATTCAATTATAATGTTATAGCTGGGCTTGGTGGCTGAACCTGTAATCCTGCGACTTGGGAGGTTGAGGTGAGTGGATTGCCTGAGCCTGCAGGTTCGAGACCCGCCTGGGCAACTTGGCGAGACCTCATCTCTACAATAAATCAAAAATCAGCCGGGCGTGGTAGCCTGCCACTGACCAGGAGTAGCCACTGCACTCCAGTCTGGGCAACAGAGTGAGACTCCAACTCAAATACATAAATACATACATAAATAAATTATAATGTTATTACAATTTATGAAAATTTGAAGCAAACAAAACAAGCATACCTTTGTATAGAGTGGGTGACGTAAGCAAACATGGTACAATTATAGCTAATGAATTTGACAAAGCATGCCTATTACAGTGTATATTAGGACAAAGGTAGCCAAATGTCCCACTTTTCCCAGTATGTATGAGGTTTCTGGAAGGAAATCAGGATATAGGACTTTCAGTGCTAAAATGTGAAAATTTCATGGAAATTTAAAAATTGAAAAAAAAAAAGCTTAAATAGTATTTCTTATAACTATATATTCATAAACTTTATTGCTATTCTGAATCCATTGTATTAAGTACAGTCATACAGAACAAAAAATTGATATATTAGTATCAATTAGACTGAAATTTTGAAGAAAGAAAAGTGACACATATACAGAGGGTGTCAAAACAAATGTATACACATTTTAAGAAAGGAAAAAACTATTAAAATTGTAAGAAGAATACAAGTCATGTTTGACTTCTGCAACTACAAGAGGTACTCAAAGTGTTTACCATTAGTTTCCTGACACTTCTACAAAGTACTTTGAAAAGTAACATAGATAACAGCTCTTAAAATATATATACATTTTATGGCACCTCCGATATATTAGGTAAACAGAGTTGACCTTTTTAAAAGGTAGATTGAACTCTGTATTCCTTAAATCAATAATTTTCTAAAATTAGAGCTTTCTAAAGATCTATGTCTGTTAAAAATAATCAATAATCAATTCAGTACCAATGAGTACCACTAGTGCTCAGATTATGTAATCTAAATTATATTACATACTAAAAAGAGTAATAGGTCCCTAGAAAAACCGCTAATCCTAAATCTTTCATATCAGAAAGCAAAGCCTAGAACAGGGTTTTCTGACATTTTGACTTCAAGTAAATAGAAATTGTCTTGCATTGCACATAAATTATGTAATATAATAAGTGTATATACATAATAAGACTTCTCAAGGTACTCATTGGAAATGTTTGTTTTAACATGATGTTAAAAGGCTTTGTGGTGCTACATTACTAGCTGTCCTGGGTCATATGCAGCCCTCAGACCAGGTTGGACATGCCTGACCTACAGTATCTTTTCATACAAGATATCCAGAAAGTAACCAGGGTCACTTTATAAGTAATTTGGAGCCCACATGCATAGGTTCTACTAGCTAATGTCAGGCAAGTTGGAGCATCAGTGGAAATAATACATTCAATGGCTTGAAACACATCAAATCTTTTCAAATTCATAAGTTCATAATGATAATGCTATTCAAAAAATAATTATTGATAACCCTCTAATTCTGCTAAATAACTCAACATTGTTAAGCTGGTAAATAAAGGTATTTATTTCCTATCGAAACTTTGTATTTCATGTAACATAATTTTACAGTTGGTGGGGAAATATTTCTCCTTATAGGAGTACTCCAATAAATGAAAATAATAAAATTATGAAATCAATGTTTTTGCAAACCCTTGGTGGAAATAAAAACATGTATTTAGGTAATATTTAACAATAATCACCAACATGACAACAAAACCAACCATGACTTTAGCTCTAACTACTACTTTGTTGAAAATAAAAGACAGAGAGCAGGATGCTAACACAATGGAGATAAAAACAGACAAATGCATAGATATTATAATGATTATTTTTTATTAATGAGAGGGAATCTATAGATTGAAAGATTTAAAATTCATTTGAATGTGCAAAGCACTTTTAGATTCTAATTGAAATAAAAAACTTTAAAATGTAACAATTGGAAATATGTGATGATGATGATATTAAGAAACTATTGCTCCTTTTTAAGGTATAGTGATAGGGTTGTGGTTATATTTTTAAATAATTGCTTTTTTAAAAAATATATGCACTTTCATGTTTACAGACAAAATTATAACCCTGCTGATGATAGAGATGTTAAAGAGATGGGAAACATAAGGAAACAAGTCTGGTTATATGTTCATAATTGTAGAAATAACTGTAAAAAAAAAAAGTTGAAATTGCCTTCAACCTTTCTCTGAGTTAATCTGTTCCTGTGATACACAGTTGCCTGCATACTTACAGGTCTGCACTCTAATGAAAGTCCTTTTACTTCTTAGCCTGCAGACATTCTTCCATGCAGTAGGGATTTCCTTGGTTCTCCTGTGCATAACCCAAAATTGTGTAGAATTAATACCTTCATGAACAACTTTCAAACAAGCAAATGAGAGATGGGACTAGTGAATATGTTCCACGAGCTCCCCAACACACTTTGCAGAGAGTCCCATTGGGGTAGCCAGTATCCCACACCAGAGACTAATTCCTTTGTACATCCTTTATTAGTGATACTTCCTTCTTGATATTTCCAAGATCCCTCATTTGTGTTTCTTGGCATCTCTTCCCAAATGAACCACCTGCGCTTAAGGGCTTCTTTGAAGGTCTGTGAGAACCCAATTTAATGTAATTCAAAAGTAATCCTAGAGCACAGACACTCCAGATGGGATCCTGAAATTAGATTAGTAACTAGTCAGATGGCAACAAGCACCCCATTACTGATGATAAGTGGGATAGTGCTAGCCTATGTCATGAGACAGCATCATAATTATGGAGACTCTCATCCTTAGCAAATAAGATGAAATTTAGGTGAAATCAGGAGTGCTGGCTTATGAAATACTTCTAAAACTTGAAAACCATAAGGGCAAAAAGTAATTATAAAGATTGTGGAGATGACTTGGCAGTTTTGAAAGAGAATGAAAGGCTCAGATCATGTAATTATCAACTCAGAGAATGTTGTGAAAGCCAGGTGTCCTAGATAGCAGCACTTAAATGCATCATCTGCTGTGAAGAAATTCAGGCCCAGCATTTTGTCATAAGTATAACAAAGTTACAAGAGAGAATGAATGCAAGACCGGCAGGTCTTTTGGTAATAATGTTATGTCCCTGATGGGGGAGAAATAAGAAACTGAGACTTGAAGTGGGAACATTTGGATTAATGACCTTGAGGGCCTTGAAAAGATAACTTCTGTTAGAGGAAAGGAGCTCTCCCTTCAGCTGCAGAATATGAGAAGCCTTTGCCTGAATTGAATGCCTCATATGATAATACTTATCTTCTTCATAATGTGGCCTTGCCTATCTCCTTTTCCTCTAGTCTGGTAATCAAGGCCAAACCCCAGTGTGGACCACACAGGGAAATATGGTTTTTGTTGCAAAAGGAAAGAACTTATTTAGAAAGGTGACTTCAGGTCTTGGACAGTATACCAGCAGATATATGGAGAATATATTTGGGAATAGATGAGGGTGTTTGGACTCAAGCATTGGTAAATGGAGTTAAGTGGGTGGATTGGGAAGAGTCATACTCTGCTATGATTTTGGATATAACATCCTAATAAAGACACCTGGGGCTTACCCTAACTTCCTGCTGAGATGGCACCTTGGAATTTAGTAATGACAATAGTTTATAGGAAATGAGGTAGAGATGCCAAAATTGCCTTCACAGAGTACTGAGGAAGGGATTGGTAAAATCATAGAGCTGGGCATTTTAGAA
The DNA here is from genome assembly GCF_000164805.1 of Carlito syrichta. Classification (NCBI taxonomy): domain Eukaryota; kingdom Metazoa; phylum Chordata; class Mammalia; order Primates; family Tarsiidae; genus Carlito; species Carlito syrichta. Next base: position 7,871 of record NW_007246034.1, read on the forward strand.
AAGTTTATTGAGGTAAACCAAAGTCCAACAGCTCACTATGCTCCCCAAGAGGACCCAGAAAACAATCCCTTTACAAAAACAATAAGAAAATCACTAGTAAAACATCTATAATGAGAAGATCCCTGGTGGTCTACCTATGAAGTCCAGAACTGAAGAAAGACAATATTGCCTTGAAACTAGGCTCTCTATTACTAGCGGGATAAAAGGACTACAGATTATCAGAGGCCACATGGTTGTAACTAACCAACATAATTAATGTTTTCATAATTATATGATAGGGAGCAAAATCGCAGGGATAAAAAGGAGTCCATGCCTCATAAGTACCTGTAGCAATGGTAAATAGACCACAGTTCTCCTTAGGGTGAGACAACAGAATAGGAAAAAAGCTTTACTTGATTTACAGAGTCAAAGAAGATCAAGAGCTGAATGCTGATTCAGTCATTGCAATGGAAAACTTGTTATTCATTGACCAATTTCTATACCCGAGCCCAGTTCTCTGACACAAGACCCTTGTAGGGAGTCCCTAGCTGCACACAAGTGTGTCAGTTCACCCGGTACTTCTCACAATGAAACTTTTGGCCATTTTCTTCATTTATGGCTTACATTTTCAGTCTTTTGAGGTCTCTATAATTATATGTATTGGAAACAAAATATCATCATGGAATATGCTTTAACTAGAAAGAAAATATACCTTTTAATATATAAACCCAACTCTGTAAAATAGTTTTTGAAAATAAGTATATTTATAAGATCCAGATGGTAATATAACTTGATTTTTATAAACTTGTTTTAATTGAATAATTGTTTTACAAAGATTATGTATTTTTATGTCATATTGGAAAATGCTAAAATAACAATCTACACCTGCTACATTGTTATGTGTAAAACAAAATCTTAAAGCTATTTCCAGAAGTGACTACCTGGTTTGAAATTGAATGCTGAAAATTTATCCAATGAAGAGTTGTGACAGCAGAAACCTTCTGGGATCTTCCAGAAGCAACTTTCTAACTTCCCATTCCCATCTTAGGCATCAGACTTGGAAATCTGAGAGTAAAAATCTATTTCAACTGGCCATTTCCAGGGCTTGTAAAGATTTTTTCTTTTACACTTTGAAAAAAATATATAAATTGAAATCCTGTTCTTCCTGAAGATAGAAAACAGGGGTGAATCCAGTGTAGCCAGGTCAGTAGTCCCAAAAAGCATTTACTAACACGAACTAAAATCTTAAGCATAGTCTACCTTTGCACCTGGAAGACTGGAGGTTAACCTGTCACAACTAATCGATCATTGGACACTAATAATTAGAACTGTATAGTAGTAGACCTTTTCATTTATATGGGTACATTCATATGCAACCACCCACTATATATACATATCTACACAGACACACATATATGCACACATGATATACACACCCATGCCTTATTTTAATAAACAAGCGTGTGTTATCTTCATCAATAAACAAAGAATTAAGGTAAACCTCTTGCCAGCTGTTCCAGAAAAGTAACCAATGTGTTCAAACCTATTCTGACTTGTGCATAGAGACACATGAAAAAAAACTGAAGAAATAGACGAAAAACAAGCCAAACATTAAAGTCAATGAGCCATGAAAGAGTGTCCAAAGAATATACAGCATAATAAGACGTAGAACTTTAAAAATATGACAGACACTAGAAACCAAAGTTAAAGAATTAAATTGTCATTAGAAGGAATCAGGAAATAGCAATTTTTGCAATAAAATAACAAGCAAATACAGGCATAGTCTATGTTAGCTTAAAAACAAACGGAAACCACTCTTTTGCAGTATGATGTAAGGGATCCAGGTTTAATTAAATAACCATTGAGTCAAAATAATTAAGATGTTTATAGTCTACAAAGAAAGCATAAAGATTGCTCTTTGCATTTAGAATTCTGCCATTAACTCCCTCTTTGATTTAGAAAAACTCCCACAATCTCTTTGGGCCTCAGTTTCCACATTAATAGATTGACAGAGTTAAATAATATGGTCATTAAAGTTTCTTTTGAGAAAAAAAAGTCGATGTTCTGTGATGTAAGTAAAATCTATTCAGATGTTCATGTACACTAATGGAAAAGAACCTTAGAACAAACAACTAGAATCATGAGTGAAAACATAACAAATCTGTAAGAGAAAGAACATCACAGTCCTTACTTGGCATTTTACTGACAAGCACGTATTGGGGTGTATTGAGTGACAGGGAGAAGAGTTGAGTGGGTTCAACTTCTGTTGTGACTACAAGGACAATCCTTTATATCTTGTAAAATATAATGTATGGATCTCTAGAGATTGAGAATATTTTATCACAATATACAAAAGTTATTTCTACCTTTCTCAACCAATAAAACATTTAAAAATCTCAGAAAAGACATTTGTCTCATATTGAGCATTTATTCTCAATTTTCCTGTATAAAATTTAATTGTCTATTTCATTTGTCTCTCATATTTCCTTTTCCAAAAAAACATAATAATTACAAAATTACAACACAGTATATTAAAATTACCTAATGAAAGATGTCATGTAAATGCAAAGTGATATTGCTGTATCAAACTATTGATACATATTCTTAAAACCTACCATGTTGCCATAAAGGAAAATATACCAAATTAAAATTCAAGAGAGTTGAAAAACTATTCAGAACTCCGCAAAACTGTCATTATTTAAGCAGTTTAGAGAAAACGGCACTTTAAAAGAAAGCAGCCAATGCACATAAAAAAGAATTAGAGTGATACAGGGTACCTCATCTGAATGCAGAGAGAGAGAGGACACTAAACAAGTCAGATTAATATAGAGAAATGGGTTGCTTTCCCAGAATCATTTTGTAATCAGGTAATGTATCACATTATCCAAACATCCCTGACAGGAAGGCTGCTTTATCCCACCTTGACTAAGAAGAGTAGTGTAAACTGTATCACCTAAAATTATAGCTTTTAAAATTGAATTATATTATTTTACATTCTCCATGCCAGTGTTTTTACAAATTGTTAATCTCCTGGTAAACATTCTCACATCTAAAACACAATGGTTATTTATAAACAAAGTGAATATGTTAGGAAAATGTAACAGATAGTTATTATGCATAAATTGCCTGCTGTCTCTTAGGACTAGAAAATTAGGCATTGCATCTCATAGGGCCATCCTAAAAGGAATATTGATAAGTAAATAGAATAACTGAACATTTGGTAAATTACCATTTCAGTGAATTATGTTCTTCCTAAATTCAGAAGGTAGCACCTTTCAGGAATGTACGAAAATTGTGAAATGAATATGAACGCATTCTAAAAATAAATTAAAATAACATTGACCTTTAATACTGAGAGTTTACATTTAGAAATAAAAAAGAATATTTTTCTTTCACTTAGAGCAAATGGTATAATTCTTATTAAGGGGGAGAAGCATGAACATCACAAATCATAGCACTAACTCACCACTATCTGTGATCAAATGTGGCCGCATAAAAACATAATCTGTGGTTCTTCTAAGCAGTTAACAGAACTTAGAAAGCCAGCTAGGAAGCTACTCAGTTATAATTCTTATTGAACATGTATGCTAAATACATAAAAACCCAAACTCTCCATATGCTGAAAGTGAATAGCCTATATTCAGAATATCTTCAATCAAAATTCGTCCAGGATTTCATGTACTGAAAATGTATTGTACATGTTTCTAATTTTCAAAAATATATTTACCTTTTAAAGACTATATACTAGCCGGGCTCGGTGGCTCAGCCTATAATCCTACACCTTTGGGAGGCTGAGGTGAGTGGATTGCCTGAGCCCACGGGTTAGAGACCCGCCTGGGCAGCAAAACCTCATCTCTACAATAAATAAAAAAATTAGCCGGGTGTGGTTGCGCGCACCTGTAGTTCCAGCTACTTGGAAGGTTGAGGCGGAAGGATCGCCGGAGCCCAGCAGGTGGAGGCTGCGGTGGCTGGGAGCAGCCACTGCACTCCAGTCTGGGTGACAGAGTGAGACTCCAACTCAAAAAAAAAAAAAAAAAAGACTATATACTTTTCTAGGCAATTACCTTTAAAGTTTATGAGTTTTCATGAACATGTACACTCATCTTTATTGTCTCCGTTTTTCATTAACTTTTAGAAAATGCTCATCAATGTTCTTAAACAATTTTTTAGTTATCATTGTTTACATATTTTTTTCTTTAATTTTTTTAATTTTAAAGATGTGGGGTGCAATTCAAGGTTAGGCATAAAAGTGTTCATCATGCAGGTACCTTTGTTGATGAGGTGGCGTCCCCCACCCCCGGCATATTCCCACCACTGTCAATTCCCCTCATTCCTGGCAGTTTCCCACTAATATCAATCTTTTTCTTATAGTATTATGATAATTGTTCAAGGTCCGCTTATGAGTGAGAACATGTGATACTCAGTTCTTTATTTCTGTAGATCGTTCAGTATTATAGACTCTAAGTTCATCCAGGTTGTTGTGAAGTTCATGATTTAAAGAATTCAGTATTTTTCCTTGGGGTATACTTCACCGAAATGTTCTAAGGAAAAACTTTGACATCATCCTTACAGTAGTATAGAAATTTCATGGAGAAATTTGTTATTTATGTGATTTCCGACACTGAATAAAAACTTCATATGTGTTTTGCAAAATCCAGTTGAATGCTTAGGAAAGCCACATCAGGCACCTGTTACTCCTTCATCTTCTCATTTCTACATTACTTATTGCATGTGACTCTATGTAACTTAGCATCTGAGAATCTTAGGTTTTACCTTTTCAGTTAAGATACAAAAGTCTTACACAATTGCCTCAAATATCATATTGGTTCTACATCACATATATAGAGAAATATAGTTTTAGAATTACAAAGATTCCTCAAGAACTATGTTTGGGAAGAATTCTATTGCCATGGAAATTTTTGCCCTCTATATATGCTACGTTTTATTTATTTTTTCTTAAATTAATTTCTCAATCAACAAAAATCGTGGTGCCCTTCATAAGCCAAGCACTCAGATCAATATTGAAGAAGCAGAAATGAGGATTTTTCATTGCTTTCTAAGAATTCACACGAATCATTTTTCCCTAATAGTTTCAAACTATCTATACTAAACATGAAGTACTTTAAATGAACACTTATTTAATTGTTGATCCCATTCTCTAATTCCATCCTTTCTTCTTATATAACCAACTAATAGGCAACTTTTCTTTTTCTTGGCAGATCAGATATCGACCCAGATCTTTGAGGCCCCTGCTTTTTCACTTTCCCACATTATCACTTGGCTGCTTCCTTTGCAGCTCTATTGAATCTCCTGCAATTCAGTATTGTAAACAGATTGTCAGTTAACTCTAGACTGCTTTACTAATGTAGTTATGGGGCACAAAGCAGACGGTAATTAGCACTGTCTCTGAAATTGTCTCTGATAGCTTGTAACCAGAGCAATCTGGAACAGCCTCAGTGAATGTGTAGGGGCCACACACCCCTACAAATGCAGTGACAAATTTGTGACAAATAAGGAATTATCATCTGTGTACAAAGCTCAAGGAATTATTCTAGGTCCTTTGGGAAGGTGGCAGGTACCCCTTCCTGGTGGAGAATAGTTTGGTTTATCAGAGTATGAATCAGTGACTGAATGGAATATGCATTTTTCACTTTCTAGTGCATGTTATTGGGCCTGGCATATAGTTGGTGCTATTCTGGTTCCTTACTTTGAAGGACATTTGAAAATTAAAATATTTCATTTTCATGAAATATCACTGCACTATAATAAAATACCTTTCTCTGACACCAAAATGCCTATTCTCACTTTTTTTTTTTTTTTTTTTTTT
>NW_007246034.1:13841-112505 GCF_000164805.1 Carlito syrichta
CACTCACCTCAGCCTCCCAAAGGCGCGGGATTACAGGCTGAGCCACCGAGCCGGGCTACATTTCTTTTTAATTGAAGTTTTTCAATTTGACAAGACTCATGTTTTATCTTTTTTTGAAATTGCAATATTCTTAAAAGACTTTTTCATAAAATAAAACCAGGTTTCAAGTAATACTCCATTTCTGGTTATAAAATCTAAAGAATATAAAAAATAGCATACAATTTGAAAAGTCTCCAAGACAAACACTTTCTTGTAAACAGCCATTCCTTCAGGGATAGCTCTATAACTGGGTGTGCATGAAACCCTGGGGATAATGAAACTATTTCATTTTCCATTTGTTTAGGAAGGGCTAGAAGGCTATTTATGTACTAATAGGTTTATTAATAAAACTGAGAAAGCAATAACCTCACCTGTATAGAGATCAGTGAAGCCAGAGATAATGGAAAACCGGCTTTATGTAAAAGGAAATTTTATAGTTCTCATGACTATCTTTGATATTTTTAATAATGATTTAATTTATAGACTTTTTTCCTGTTTGCAAATGTCCCTCTATATTTTATTTTAAACAAAATGAAAAATGTTTAAAGTATTTTATTTCCCTAGTATTAACAAACACAAACCTCTTGTAAATTAACAAAACTCCTGTACATTAGTACTGCTTGTTATAATCCCCTTGTAAAGCTATTAATCTGGTGACTTTGCAAAGCTACATATTCATCAGTGTATGTCCTTAGCCAAGTTTGCAATGATCATTATAATCAATCCTTTCAAAGTAAGTTATGCATTTTAATGAAAGGTCTACAAGAAGAATGAACTGGCTATTTCCAGCACTTGTAACTCTGCGGTGGGGCTATAAAAAGAATATTAGGGAGGAAGGAAATTTGAAAATCAATTATTCCACATGCGCTAAAATAAAATTATATATTCTACAGTTATATTTATATACATGAGCCTAATCATTATGAAAAGTTTTCATTTAAACCACCTGCTAATATTCAATTTATTTTAAATGGAATGTCTGTTATATATTAAAAATATAATTTTGTCAGATGCTTATTGCTTAATAGAAAATATAATAGTTTATTGTTTGCCTTTTGAAATTAAATATGTCCTTACCATCAAGTCTAGATATCAGACTCTATCAACTTTTAACCCAAACATGTCCAAATAAGATTTCATCATATTGTCTGCAATTTAATTTGATTGCATTTTAACTAGTAAATATGGTCAACCAGATGTGATTATGTCATTGTAAATTTAATGATTCTATGTACAGAGCCTGAGACAATATAATAAGTAGACATTTCTAGAATATTGGATGCTCAAAGTAAAAATGACAAAGGAGAGATACATTATGAGAAAATTTAATTTTGATAAAATTTAGACATAAGACAATAAGCAAAAAAAGAAACTGAGAGACGTAAGTCAGGAGAGCTAGAAGGCAGAACTGAGCAGAACTATAAAATGAGAAAATAAAGTTAGTTAAGCAAAAGGATGCATAAAGCATGAGGCAAATGAATTCTGTTGGGAAAAAGGTAAGAATGAGACCAATTAAGACAAAAGTACCATGAGATGTATTTGAATAATTTCAGTGCTAGAATATGAAATGTGAATGCAAAATAAGACCTGAAATTTGTGAGAACCACTCAAAGAAATAATTAAACATGCATTTATTAAAGTTATTATTTGAAATTATTTGCTAACATGAGAAGTTAAAATCAAAACAAAACAAATCTGACCATTTTTTAAATTGACAATTAATTCATAGAAAATACTTTTTTTATAAGTGGACCAAATAGCCAAAAAATTGTATACAAATGCTGAAGGAGTGCAATACAATTCATTAAAGGTAAGATAAAACCGTTATGCACAATGGTAAAATACATAAATTTATTTTCTATAGAGGATAAATATTGTCCAAAAAATTAAAAGATTCCTTACTACATACAATGTGAGAGAACAAATTTTCAAAATAAATAAAAAATTCTGTATACCAGTCACCAGAAAGAAAAATTCTGTGAGCTGGGCTCGGTGGCTCAGCCTGTAATCCCGCGCCTTTGCGAGGCTGAGGTGAGTGGATTGCCTGAACCCGCAGGTTCGAGACCCGCCTGGGCAGCGAGACCTCATCTCTACAATAAATCAAGAAATCAGCCAGGCGTGGTAGCGCATGCCTGTAATTCCGGCTACTTGGAAGGCTGAGGCGGAAGGATCACCGGAGCCCAGCAGTTCGAGGCTGTGGTGGCCGGGAGCGGCCACTGCACTCCAATCTGGGCGACAGAGTGAGACCCCAACTCAAAAAAAAAAAAAAAGAAAAAAGAAAAATTCTGTGAATCCAACAGATAATAGATTATTTTTTTTAAAAAGATGCTTAAGTCTAATTTATAAAGTTTAAAAGAAAAATTTATTCACCTCTGGGAATATTTGGTTGAATATTTTATTTGAAGTCTACCAGATCCATGATTCCCCATTATTTTATGAAAAAGATATCTTTAAATATGTAAGAATGTAAACACAAGATGTTTAAAATTTTAAGAAGCAAAATATTCTTTTTGCATTTTAAAAATAGTTTATTCTTACATACCAGTGGTTCTCAACTATTTTTCAAGAGTCATGGGTGCCATTTGTGGATCTGATGAAAACATTCTTTCTTTTCTCAGAAAACCTGCTTGTTCATTTATTGAAATATTTTGAAAATAATTTTGGAATGCTCATACATTCTCTGAATTCAAGTGTATAACCACTGATGAAAATTTTACATTCCGAGGGACAAGATTATGAGCATATACTATACTTACTTTACATAAGCATTAAATTCACCATGCCAATCTTTCCTACTGCCATACTGCGATCCAAGGAGAATATTTTAGATTGCGTCTACATAGGAAACAAAATGAACACTTGACAACTGACCAGTGATTTAGAGTTGTTTACAGATTCCCATTCTACATGATTCTTCAAGGTATCTATTACCACTCCTCTTTTTCAGAAAAGAAATTTAAATTTCTTTCCCATAATTGTCTAAATTACACAGATTTTTAAAAAACTACAAATGTGTTCTCTAGATTTATAAGCATATCCATTAATAATCTATACAATTACAGCAAATACATTTTTAATACCTATATTTTGGAGAATAGATTCAACTGTCTATTGTGTTGCTAGTTATCAAAAACTGAAAATTAAATATTTGCTAACTGTACCATCCCATGCTACCAAAGTAAAAACAAAATTAATTATATTCCTGAATGATGTTTTGTCTAAACAATCTAGATTTTTCAGCATACATTTTAATTTATGGCCCTCATCTAATGCTTGTGAATACAGAATACATAAAAATAGCTACAATTCTTATGAACTAAAAATCATTAGAAACTCTATTTAAAAGGCTGATAAATATTTTTAGTATCATGGAAATTATACTTTTAAATTTTACATTTTCTGTTTTGAGACATACAATGCCAATCATCTAAGTCTTCAATTGAATCTATAATAAACTGACAACCTTGTTATTTCAATTTATCTAGTATATTTTTGAGCATACAAACATAACACTTCACTTTCCTAGTGGTCTAATAATTAAATACAGTTAATATTTTAAAATGTGAAGATTCTATGAATTCTACCAAAGGTTGAGAAGTACTATTCTTTTGAGTTTCTGTACTGTACTTTTTCTAAGTCCAAAAGCGTTCATTTAAATACACACTTTCGAATAAACCCTTTCAGATAATTAAAAGATGCTTCGAAATTATATTTACTTTAAGAAGGTTCTAAGTCAGGGTAGCAACATAATAAATCTACTTCACTTAGCATTCTTTTCCACTTACAATGTCTATGGAACTGGTATTACTATTACATTAAAGAATGCTGGTAAATAGTTTAGATGCTCCAGCATTTAAAATCAGTGAATGCAATTAAGCTTGGATAAATAGGTCACTCTTCAAACACTTGGCAATCATGTTAAGGAAATGCAGAAGTAGAGAGAAGTATTTAAGGATGATTTCTTAACAACTCGGAGGGAAGATTGGAAAAGAAAAGACTTTAGCAAATAATTGAGAAGTGTTAAAGGCCAATCAGTGCATTCATCACTTTTTCTTTCAAAAAATATTCTGTAGCACAATGCTTTATAGAGGACAATAAGCTTTATTTTTATGACAAGCTTGGCATGATCAAAAAGTTCCTTTCAAAAAATAAACTATGTAAAATGTTTAATTCACACATGTGTGTCTCAAAGATCATAAAGATAAATGTCATAGGTGAAATCCATTACCCATGAAAAGACACATTAATATGGAAATAATTTTGAATTAAGATTACTGAGGTTTAGTGTGCTAAACTAACGGTAATTATGGAGCATCTTAACAAGGCGGAACTCTCTCTTATCCTCTGTGGATTTTACTGGGAATTTTGACTTCCTCTAATATTCTTATGATGTATTCATATTGTAAGATACATTCTTGGAAGATCAATGTTAAACACATTGAGAGGTGGTTAACACAGCAGAAACATAAGTGAGCTAATTAATAAAATAAATAAATCAAACTATTGTTAAAAAACAGTTGAAACTGACTGTTGCATGGTGACTGCTTGCATGACTCACTGTTGTGATTATGATGCATACATTACATCTTCTAGATTCATCTACAAATGCAAGATTTATATCAGAGGTAACAAATGAAAAATACATCTTTAAAATTTTTTGAACTTTGCATTAAATAATTTTTTGTTCTCATTAATGAGACTACAAGGGTCGGAAGACACATGTAGCCTACATATATTGTTTAAAAATATATACATGCTCAATAGCACATATTTAGCCAACATGTTGATGCCTCTATGGCATCAATAGAACTTATATTCTAGTGGAAGATACATATAAGGAACAAATAAACAAAAAATTAATAAAAACCATTTTGAGAAGTACTAGATGACCAACTACATGGTGCCATTTCTGACAATAACGAGAATTGATTCTGTGACTTTAGATAAGAAGGCAGAAAAAGAACTTTCTACAAAAGTAATTTTTAGGGTCTATTCCTAACAGAGAGAAGGTATTAAGCATGTATAAAGATGGGGAAAGCATTTTTATACAGAAACAATCATCTAAAAGAATATGCAGTACCTACTACATATTGCTGTGCTGGACACTGTACAAGGTCAACATAAAATTGCTTTTCATTACACTTTACTCATTTTTTTTTATTATCTTACATAGCAAGTCAAAATGAAACATTGGATATAAGTGATTCTGTCTTCACCGTTTTGTAGAAGATATTTTTTACTATCCAGGCCACAAATCCTGTCTTCTTAACATCATAGCCCATCAATTAAAACTAGGTCAGCAACTACAGAGGTTTAAAAAAGCCACATTAATATCCCTGACACTTCTGCTGATGTTAGTCGTACTTCTCTTTGTTCTGGTGCAGTGGCGAATGCATTCTGGAGTCTCAAATCATTAGTGGCTCTCTTCTGAAAATAATATCCAGGTAAGTGAGATCAGAGATTAGAATCTAAATTTTATGCTCTGTAAGAATCTATAATTCACAACAGTATATATAGTATGTTGTTGCATTTACATTGGAGTCACTTTCTGCACAAGAAAAAAAAGTATATTCTTTATTTAACAGTTGAATGACGATATATTTTAGAATAAGAAAGTCTGTTTTCCCTTCTATCATTTAATTAAATGATTATTTCTTAAATCATGTCACTATACAGGATGAATATGGTATGATTATTCTATATTTAGCCAAAATAAAATATGATACCAGTTCCTCCAGAGTTTTCTTATTATAAACACAATGCTTCAAACCTCTTTCAATCTAAATTGCATTTTTTTTTAACAAGAAATAGAATTCTGTGCTCCCAAAGGCAACATGTAATTATGTTTTGGTCATGTATATACTGATTTTGGTCATTGATCGCTTTGTGACCATGCAAATGAAATTAACAACACTTAAGACCTTACACTCTACAGTCAGACAAAGCTTTAAATTCTGGCTCTTTTATTTGCTATCTGTAACTTCAGGTGAGTTCCTCAACATGCCTAAGTCTCTTTGCAATGGGTAACATGGTTTATTATACCTAGTTATAAGATTATTAGGGTCAAGAATGTAACATACTTAACATATTTTGTTACAATGCTGGCACATGGTGAACTTTAAAAGTTGAAAGTTACTATTTGTTACTATTATTGCAGATTGAAAGGAAACTTGTTTTTCACAAAAAAAAAAAAAAAATCTTTCTCATATGTTTCAGTGCTTTTCCATATGCCGCAGTCATCAAATTCTATACACCATTTAGGATTTCTCAAATTGTAAACTCAATTGATAACCTGGGTCATCTTGCTGTATTTCTACTCAGTGTATGGGAAAATTGAAATGTATGACCAAGAAGATACTAATCAAAGGGTTTACATCAAGCTAAAAATAAATTAAAAATAAACAATTCTCAATGCTTTAACTTTTTTTTTCAAAGAAGGTGTTAGAAAAATATGCTGTTTTCAGAAGATATAAATTACTCTTTTTAGCAATTTTCAAATGTTGGGGGAACTTCTTTAATAGAAAATTCTAATATAATTAATTACACAATTTAGTCAAGAAGATAAGTAGGAGTCATGTATGAAATAGTTCTTGAAGAAGTTCAGTGCTGAGCTATTGTCAAAACAATTGTGGAATGTGACTTTTACATGGAATAAAATAATTTAAAAACATGCAATTCATTACTAAACAAATTTACAAAATTTCATTTACTTTTATTAATTAAAGTTCACTTCAACACAGTGTCCTCCTTTCTGTAATCATGCTGAGGGATTTTTTTCACTTTTGTTTTTCTTGAATATTATCATCACTGTCACCAGACCTGTCTCCCTCTTCAGAGTTTGGAATTAGTGTTGCCTCTTTAAATAAGTTTTCTCAGCACATTCCATTAAAAGTATCAGAATCAGAATGACATCATCAAGATGACTGACTAGAAGGTCTGAGTGTCTACACAAGATCAATGGTTTAACAACTATCCAATGGCAAAAATAGCTCTAGGAGAGCTCTGCCATACAGTTAAGAAACTTCAGCAACCATAAAGACCAAAGATAGCCATGTAAAAAATTTGAGAAGTATTTACCTGCATCACCTAATCCACCAAAATGGCAACAAGAGGACTCACCTCCACTGTGACTCCTCAAACCTGAGGGGAGAATGGGAATAAGGGACCCTCACAGCCTTTGCTGTGGAAGACTCTCTGCACACTTGCACTGACACCTTGTCATGAGTGCCCGTGTCCTAGGCCTGGAGTACATTAAACTTCACACTAAAAGAATTATACAGTATGACAAAGTGGAATTTATCTTTGGCATTCAAGGATAGTTCAGTATATGAAAAGCAATCAATGTTATACACCACATTAAAAGAATGAAAGACAAAAGTCATATAATTATCTCAATTGATACAGAAAAGTATTTGACAAAATTCAATATTCATTCAATAAAACTACAAGCAAAATAAGTATAGAAGGAATTTTTCTCAGAAAAATAAAGGACATACAGCTAATATGAGCAATGTGGAAAAACTAAGCTTTTTCTCTGATATTTGGCGCAAGGCAAGGATGCCCACTCACACTTCTATTCAACATAATACTGGAAGTTCTAGTCAGAGCAATTAGATAATAAAATGAAATAAAGGACATTTATATCAGAAAGGAAAAAATAAAGTGATATCTGTTTGCAGATGTCATAATCAAATATGAGGAAAACCCTAAAGATTTGACCAGAAAACTATAAGATTAATCTTTTAAACTTGAGTAAAGTTGCAGGATACAAAGTCAACATACAAGAATGAGTTGCATTTCTATAAACAAACAGCTATCTGAAAAGGAAATTTAAAAATAAGCTACTTACAATGGCCTCAAAAATAACAAAATACATAGGAATAAATTTAGCTAAAGAAGTATTTAGTATTGAAAACTATAAAGAGTTAATGAAGAAAACTGAGGACACATTTAAATAGAAAGATATCTTGTGTTCCTGGATTGGAAAAATTAATATAGATCAAATGCTCATACTGCCTAAGGGGATCTACAGATTGAATATAATTTCTATAAAATTTCAATGGCATTCCTTACAGAAATAGAAAAATATCCTAAAATTCATATAAAACCAAAAAAATACTCCAGACATCCAAAGCCATCTTGAGCAAGAAGGAGAAATTTGGAAGCATCACACTTCTTGTCAAAATATATTACAAAGCTACAATAATGAAAACAGTTTGATACTTAAAGAAAAATGGAAACATAGATCAATAAGACAGAATAAAGAGCCCAGAAATAAATCTATTAATTTATAGTTAATTAATATTTTAAAAGAGGGTCAAATGGACAGTCTTTTTAAAGAAGGCTAAATGGACAGTATGTCAAATGATGTTGAAAAAAACGGAGAGTGCCAAAAATATACAACAGAAAATGGACACTCTGTTAAATAATGTTGAAAAAAATGAATATCACATGCAGATGAATGAAACTGGACCCTTAACTCAAAATATTTCTAGTATTATTCTCAAAAATGTACTTTAAATTGATGAAAAATTTACACATATGACTTTAAATAAGAAAACTACTATAAGCAAACACAAGAAAGACCTCCTAGCACTGTCTGTGTTTTTGGACATGACACTGAAAGTGCAGACACCAGAAGCAAAAATACACAAATGGGATTGTATCAAACTAAAAAGATATTGCACAGAAAAAAAATCAACAGAGTAAAAAGACAACTTATGGAATATTTGCAAACCATATATATGATAATATTTGTGAATCATACATATGATAATATATGGCAAATAATACCCCAAAATTATTTTTAAAAAACTTATACAACTCAAAGTAAAAAAAATTAAATGATTTAAAAATAGACAAAGGCCAGATGCGGTGGTTCATGTCTATAATCCCAGCACTTTGGGAGAGCAAGGTGAAAAGACTGCCTGAGCCCATGGGTTCAAGACCAGCCTAGGCAACTTGGCAAGACCTCATCTCTACAATAAATCAAAAAATTAGCCAGGTGTGGTGGCATGCCTGTAGTTCCAGCTACTTGGATGGCTGAGGTGGAAAGATCACCTGAACCCTGCAGGTCGAGGCTGTGGTAGCCGTAAGCAGTGTGCCACTGCACTGCAGCCTGGGCAACAGAGTAAGACTCCAACTCAAAAATATAAAAAATAAAAATAGACAAAGAACCTGAATAGGCATTTCTTAAAAGAATACATATACACGGTTAACAGGTATACAGTAAGGTTCTCAACTAATCATTAGGAAAATACAAATCAAAACCACAATAAGTTATTACCTTACAGCTATTAGGGTGGCTATTATCAAAAATTTTTTTTTAAAATTTGTTTCCTAAGATGGTGGATTAGAGGTTTCCAAGTGTGCCTCAACTGTTGGAACAGTATGAAATGATGTGGAAAAACCAACTCAGTGAACCCAATTCAAGAAGGAAAATGAATATTCATTAGAATGACAGAGGACACCCCATATCTCAGGGAGGGGAGGACTGGTGAGAAGCCCCCACAGTGGCACTCCACAGAAAAAAAGTGAATGAGATCCCTGGACCACAGGATGGAAGTGAAAACTCCTCTCTGAGACAAACCTTCCAATCAGGGATCTGCTTAACTCAGGCTACAGGAGAGCACCCATTTTTCCTGGGCCCTGGAGATATTTGAGGGGAGACTCAGTTGGTGAGAGGTAAGGAGGTTTAGTAAAGCCATGGACACTCTCCCAAATCCAGTTTGCTGAGGAAGACAACATTTTTTATTGGGGCCCATTGTCACACCAAGTGGCCTTCGCAGGCACTTGAGTTTCTGCCTAGAGACAAGGCTATTTGCTCTGAAGAGGAGGGGTTTCCCACATCTGGTTCAAAATAGGAGAGAGGAGTTCGCTTCAGAGTTTGGGACCAGATCAAGGCTCATTCTGGCCTGCGCTGGGAGTAGAGGAAGAACCCAAACCACATTTTTCTTCTGAAGAGACGGGATACCAAGGTCAGATCTCTGACCTAGAATTGGTCTCAGTATGTTATCCACTAGGCACCCCACCCTGCCCCACTTCTCTGGGCAGTGGTGGCAAAGGGCCCCAGCAATACCAAGGGACACCCGAATATCAGCCTAAATGACAGAAGCCTAGCAAAAGATTCCCCCTCCCATGCCCTGGAACTTGCATCCCAAGCAGAAGGAAAGTTGTGACAGCCACAGCTTCACACAAACAGTGAGTCCTACACCATATGTCAGTTTTGCTACCTGGAATTCTTCAGCACACACCACTGTTAAGAATCCCAGCCTCTTGCCTGAGCCCAGGGCTTCCAGACCAGCCCGGGCAACTCATCTCTACAATATATCAAAAAATTAGCCAAGTGTGGTAGTGCACACCTGTAGTTCTAATTGGAAGGTTGAGGCAGAAGGATCACTAAAGTCGATGCTGGAGTGGCCGTGAGCATGCCACTGCACTCCAACCTGGGTGACAGAGTGAGACTCTGACTCAAAAAAAAAAAAAAAAATCCCAGCCTTCTTCTCAAACTAGCTAGGGTAGCATGTTCCAGTAATACTGAGGAAAAGGAGGGCTCCCCACTCCTGCACAACTAAAAAAACAGTTTAAGGGACAAGAAACCAGCAGGAGGGGCCTCAGTCTGCAATTGAATTAGCAGTATCAGTGGCAGGAGAGTTCCTGACCCTGTAGTTTCTCCCAGATAGTGACACGTGAAGGCAAGACCAATTCCATGACCCAGAATTGAGCTGCAAGTGTCATTGTGGGGCAACACAGATTGTTTCCCAAGTCTTTCAGAGAAGTGTGCTCCCCAGCACCAAGGGTCAGGAAGCCCCCATCTCCTTATACACCCAGATTTGTAGCCTAAGCTGCCCACTCTTCCCTGGGGAACCATCCATGTGCAATGAGACTGACCTACCACATTCAGTCACCTGGAGTGGGAGCCTGAAACACCCCTTCTCCCAGGGGCAGAGTACTTAATGCTTTGTTGCTATCTCTGCTCATTACCCAGATGTATACCCAGGTACCTGGAGCTCCCCCTTTTCTAGATTAAGAGCTCAGGTCACCTTCCCCTTCTTGAGCGGAGAATGTTAAGAAGAAGAGGTCTACTAATGCCTCACCAAGGCACACTTCTGGGCACTTGGAGGCTGCGCAACAGACTCAACCTCAGAGCAGGTGCCTGTGCCTGACATTGATGGGTCTTCTAGTTTAGTTTTCCCCTCCCCAGAGCTTAACTGAGAATACAGATCACAATGAACTCTGCAGACAAACTCACTGCTGAGACAACAGAGTGCTTCTTCCAGTAAACAAGGATCACATAAATACGCATCCACATCAACAGCAGACAGTCCATACCTATAGGAGCAACCTGCTGGCCTGAATATTGAATAACATACCACAACAGCTTTTTTGCTCATACCAGCACACACCACCAAGCAGCAAGTTAAATCCCCTGAGACTCCCACTACCCTAGCCACAGGAGGCAGTAGGCCAGCCAACACTTGCACTATATCACTATTACAACCAGCACCTGGGAAAGCCTACCTACACAGGCCATCTGTATCAAAGGAACTCATACAGATTAGCAACCATAGTTCATCCAGATGAAAAAGAATCAGAGAAACAACTCTGAAAGTATGAAAGAAACACAGTCTTATCCCTGCAAAGAGGTTCACCAATTCTTCAACAGAAACTAACCACAATGAAATCCTTGAAATGTCAGATAACAAATTCAAAACACTGATTACAAAGAAGTTCAATGAGGGGCAAGATGACATCGGATCTGTCAAAGGGTAAGAGTCTCTGCATGGGTGAGTGCACACACAAAAATTATCTGTGCCTGTGTGTCCAAGTAGGTGAGTGAATGTCCAACTGAGGGGAGACACAGGATCAAGCACATGGGGACCACTGCAGAAATGGCTATAATTTGCTGCTGCTGTGAATTTGGCACCCACTGTATGCAGAAAGATCCACCACCCCTGGGGTATCTCTCAGGAAAAGACAGAAGAGATCTGCTGGCACTTGGCCCACATCAACACCTGTGGCAACAGTCCAGCCATGGGTATCAGGGACTGTGGAGAAATTGCAGGGAGGAAATCTAGAGCTGAGCCCCACCAGAATAATAAAACATAGATCATCACCATTTTCTCTGTGTCAGGACTGCTTTTTCTTGCCCAGTTCTGAGCTGCCTGAATCCTGAGACAAGGGGTAAACCCTGCACCCCTTTAAAATTGACCATTATTTGCCCAGAGAGGATACTCCAAATGCACACCACTAGAGAAACTGATTCTCCACCCCTACATGGGACCAAATTCAGACATATGCAATTTAAGTGGGAGACCTAGCAGCAGACAATTTGGAAGCTTTTCCAAGGAAAATCTGCTGGAGCAAGCTGATTGCTGGCAATGAGAGCAGCAGAGGGAATACAAGAAGGGAGACTGAGGCAGACTCCCAAGGAAGCAGTGCGGAGAGTCCACCCTGAGCCTGTAGGTCCAGAGCCTTGCCACCAGTTCCTGAGATCCAGAGACTGGTAACTACTGGGAAGGGAGCTATAGCTCCTGGCAGAGAAACTGAGCAGATACTCTAATACCTGGACAGAGAAGTGCTACAAGGCAGCCTCTACAGAAGAGCAGAACTGCATCTTGAGACCAGGCACTATTCTCTGCATTGCCATGGGACTGTTCTTTGCAACCTTAGAGAACATTGTTCCCAGTGCACAAGCCCTGGCAGGAAATGGCAGGTGCAGAACCCCAGATGATCCAACCTCCACCCTGAGCCAGCTGCTGAGCAATAGACACAGACAGTGGAACTAACCAAGAAGGAGGCTGGTGGTGGTATTGGTTTGTTTGTTTGATTATCTTGTTTGATTTCTTTGTTTGTTGGTTGGTTTACTCTTTTGCTTCCTTCTTCTGTTTCTCTTGCTTTCATCTTTCTCTGTGTGTGTGTGTGTGTTTCTTTCTTTTTCTACTTTTCTTTTTACTTTTCCTTTCCTCCTTTACCTTTTATCTCTCCTTCTTTTCTCTCTTCTCCCTCTTATACTCAGTATCAGACTCAGGGACTATGACCATACCCACTATAAAGTCATATTGTACAGAGATGGAGAGCAAGTCTCAGTTGGCCCATTCACCAGATAGCAAACATTATGACCTATCAATAGGTTCTGAATCCTTGCAGCACTCCTCCTCCCTTAGTAGGTGCCCTAAATAGTAAAGCAATAGCACAGCACCCTACTCCCAGCTCCACTTAATAATTGAACAAACCCAGAGCCCCAACTCAAGGAAGGACAAAAGGTAGAGCAAATATCAGAAGTGACTTATTCTTCATTTTTCAGGGAACAATAGAATTAAAGAGAAAGGAGAACTGTAACAAAGAAAGAAAAAACAACAAAAAACTGCTAGTAACCAGAGCCCCAGCCAAAAAAAAAAATAGTGCTAGAAAGAATTGCTACTAGGGCACAAACAATAGCTATCTCTGAAAATGACAGTACTCAGAAGGTACTAACAAAGATCAGAGAATTATTGGATAGAATGAATAAAAATCAAGAATTGCAAGGGCTAAAACTAAATGAAATTGCAGCAGAGCTGAACAAACTCAAGACAGCATACTTAGAAATAACAGAACTAAAGAACTCCATCCAAGAAATAAATGATAAACTGACAAGCACAGGAAGCAGAATAGACCAAACAATAGAAAGAATATCAAGCTGGAAGATCAAAATATGGAGTTTACCCAAACTATTAAAAATTTAGGCAAAAAAACTTAAGAAGGAAGAAGAAACTCTCCAAGAGATGTGCAAATATATCAAGAAACTAGGTCTGATCAGAACAACTGAAATAGAAGGAGAAACAGAAAATATCCTGGAACAAACATTTCATGGAGTCATTCAAGAAAATTTTCCTCATCTGGCAAGAGAGAGAACAATACAAGCACAAGAGATTAAGAGAACCACTGCAAGACATCTTATAAGAAGACCAATCCCTAGACACCTAGTAATATGCCAACAAAAAGTTGTTATAAAAGAAAAAATCCTAAAGGCAGCAGGGGAAAATGGTCAGACTACGTATTAGGAAAGACCAATCAGAATTACTTCAGACTTATCAACAGAAACACTATAGGTCAGAAGGAATTGGACTGCAATCTTTAATGTTCTCAGAGATAAACAGTTTCAATCAAGAATTTTCTACCCAGTCAGCAAAGCTCCATCAATGAGGGAGAATTAAAATCCTTCCTAAACATTCAATAAATGAATATACTGCTTTGAGACCAGCTCTACAGGAGACACTTAAAAAGGTGCTGTACACAGAGGAAAAAAGAAACAAAAGAAAGACCATATACTTCACAAGATACAAACAAGCATAACAGCAGAACACACAGCATACCCATAAAAATGAAAACATACACATATATGAACACAAAAGCTAAACAAAATAACCATATAAGAGCATTATGAGAGGGACAAACTCCACATTTCAATAATCTTCCAGAATGTGAATGGACTAAATGCACCACTAAAAAGACATAGAATCATAGAATGGCAAACTGGATAAAAACACATGATCCAGGAATTTGCTGTCTCCAGGAAACTCAACTCACCACAAAGGATGCCCAAAGACTCAAAGTTAGAGGATAGAAAACAAATTTCCACATGAATGGATCACAGAAGAAGACAGGAGTCGTGATCTTAATATTAGACAAAATATCCTTCAAGCTATCAAAAGGAAGGATGCTACATAATGATAAAAGGCTTGACCCATTAGCAAGAAATATTCATCCTAAACATATATGCATTCAACACAGGAGCACCAGCTATTATAAAGCAGCTACTAAGTAAACTAAAAAAGATATTGATTCTATTGCTATCATAGCTGGCAATTTATATACCCCAGTAACAACCATAGATAGATCATTGAGGCAAAAAAACCAACAGATCTAGAACTTCAACTTGATGCTTGACCAAATGGACTTAGTAGATACCTACAGAACCTTCTAAAAAACCAACCATAAAATATACATTCTACTCATCACCACAAGGAATGTACTCCAAGATCAACCACATCCTCATTCATAAATGAAACATAGACAAATTTCACAAGACTGCCATACAACTTCTCAGACCACAGTGGAACAAAAATAAATATCATCACCAACAAAATTCCACCTAAACCCACAAAGACATGGACACTAAACAGCATAATGCTGAACAACTCCTGGGTCAACACAGAAATCTAAAATTATATTAAAAGATTCCTAGAAACAAGTGAAAATGAAAAAAAAAATCTTACCAAAACCTCTGGGATGCCATGAAAACAGTACTGAGGGAGAGTTTATATCTCTACAAACACACATCAAGAAAATAGAAAGAGAATAAGCCTAATAAATCACCAAAGGGAGCTGAAAAGCAAGGCCACCAAAACCCTCACTTCAGCAGAAGGATCCAGATCACCAAAGCAGAAGACCAAATACAAGACATAGAAGACAAAAATGCCATAGGAAAAAAATTAATGAAAGAAGAAAACAGTTCTTTGAAAAGAAAAACAAGATTAATGGATTCCTAATTAGAATAACCAAGAAAAAAGGAAAACAATCCCAAATAAACACAATCAGATATGCAAAAGATTAAGTCACAAGTGACCACAAAGAAATACAAATGATTATCAGAGATTACAATGCACACCTGTATGGAAACAAACTCAATAACTGAAATGAAATGAAGGACTTTCTGATATCATAATCTCAATGTTGAAGCAAACAAATAGACCAGTAACAAACAACCCAAGAAATTGACTCTGTCATAAAAAACTACCTACAAAAAACAACAACAAAAAAAGCCCTGGACCAGATGGATTTTCAGTGGAAATCTACAAATCATACAAGGAAGAGCTGATATCAATTCTATTAAAAGTATTCTAGTCAATTGAGAAAATGGGACCCTCCCCAAATCATTTTGTGAAGCTAACATCACAGATAACCAAACCAGGTAAAGATCCATCTAAGAAAGAGAACTACCGGCCAATATACCTGATCAACATAGATGCACAAATACTCAAAAAGATTCTAACAAATTTGATCCAACAACACATTTCAAAAATAATCTACATGACCAAGTAAGCTTCATCTCCAGGACGCAGAACTAGTTCAACATCCACAAGACCATAAATGTAATTTAATATATCAACAGATGTAAAATCAAGAACCACATGATTATATCATTAGATGGGAAATAAGCTTTCATTAAAATCCACCATCCCTTCTTGAAAAAACCCTTGAACAACTAGGCATATAGACAACATACCTCAAAATAGTAAGAGCCATCTACAATGTAATCCACAGTCAATGTATTGCTAAACCAATAGAATTGGAAGCATTTTCCCTGAAAACTGGAACAAGGCAAAGCTGCTCATGCTCACTCCTCCTGTTCAATATAGTGTTGGAAGTTCTAGCTAGAGCAATCAGACAAAAAAAAGAAATCAGGGATATCCAAATAGGAAAAGAAGGAATCAAGTTATCCCTCTTTGCTAACAATATGATCCTATACCTCGAAAATCTAAGAGAATCTGTCAAAAACCACCTTAAACTGATAACGGACTTTGGCAAAGTCTCAGGGTATAAAATAAATGTGCAAAAGATAGTCACATTCTTATACCCCAACAACAGGCAGGCAAAGAACCAAATAAAAAGCACAATCCCATTCACGATAGCCTCAAAAAAAGAGAGAAAAGAAATACCTTGACATCTTCATAACCAGAGAAGTGAAATACCTTTACAATGAAAACTACGAAACACTGTTCAAAGAGGTCATATTTGATGCAAAAAAAAAAAAACGGAAAAACATTTCTTGCTCATGGATTGGAAGAATCAACATTGTTAAGATGTCCATCCTACCAAAGGCAATCTAAGATTCAACACTACACCCACAAAATTACCAACATTATTCTTCTCAGAACTGGAAACAACAATTCAGAAATTCATATGGAAAGATAAACAACCATGAAAAACCAAAAGAATCCTTAGCAAAAGAAACAAAATGGAAGGCATTACACTTCCAAACTTTATACTTTATTATAAGGCTACAATAATCAAAACAACCTGGTATTGGTACTAAAGCAGGCATATAGACTAATGGAACAGGTTAGAGATTTCGGAAGCAAAACCTCACTTTCTCAACCAACTCATCTTTGACAAAGCCTCTAATAACAACCACTGGGGAGAGAAGAACCTACTCAGTAAATGATGCTGGGAAAAATGACTGTCCACATGCAGAAGAATGAAATAGATCACCTACCTATCACCATACACAAAAATCAACTCCAAATAATCAAAGACCTAAACATAAAACCTCAAATGTTAAGAATCAGAGAAAACACAGTAGACACCCTTATGGAAATCAGAAAAGGCAGCCAATTACTTAACAAAACCCCCAAAGTCAATGCCATAAGAGATAATATTGTCAAATGGGACCTCATTAAACTAAAAAGCTTCTGCAAAGCAAATGAAACCTTCAAGTGAGCAGGGAGACCACCCAAAGAATGAGAAAAATATTTTCCCAACTGCATATCTGACAAAAGCCTAACATTCAGGATCTACAAAGAACCCAAACATGCTGAAAGGGAAACAACCAACAGCCCCATTGAAATGTGGGCAAATGACATTAATGGATATTTCTCAAAAGAAGACATGCAAACAACCTACAGACACATGAAAAAATGCTCAGTCTCACTAATCGTCAGAAAAATGCAAATCAAAACCACATTGAGGTACCACCTAACTTCAGTAAGAATCGTCAACATTAATAAAAACAGATGCTACAAGGATGCAGAGAAAGGGTAATGCTTCCAAACTGTGGTGGGAATGTAAACTAGTTCAACATCTATGGAAACAGTGTGGCAATTCCTAAAAGAACTAGAAATTGACCTTCCATATGACCCAGCAATCCTCCGTCTAGGAATGTACCCAGAGCAGCATAAATCATTCTATAAAAAGATACCTGCACAATCATGTTTATTGCTGCACTATTCACAATAGTAAAACATGGACCCAACCATGCTGCCCATCAAAACTGGACTAAATAAAAAATGTGGTACATATACACAATGGAATATTTTGCAGCCATAAAGAAGAACAAAATTATGGACTTTGTGGCAACTTGGATGAATTTAGTCTATCACACTCAGTGATCTATCACAGAAACAAAGAACTGAGTACCACATGTTCTCACTCACAAGTGGACCCTGAATGTTTACCATAATACAGTAAGAAAGGGATTGGCAATAGCAGGACACTGACAGAGTAAGGAGGAGGGGCACATAACATCAATAAGAGTACCTGATCTTAAAAAGGTGAAGTGGGGAACAAAGCGAGACCCAAACTTTACCTATAAGATGATCACTTCTATTCCTAAATCTGAATTGTACCTCACATCATAAAATAAATAAACATATATATAAAAGAAACTCAATGAGATGAAAGATAAAACTGGTAAGCAATTCAAAAATATTAGCAGAACAATGCAGGAGGTGAAAGAAAATATTGACAACCTAAAAACAATAACTAGAACTAAAAAAAAATGCATCAGAAGAGAAACAAATATAAGACAAAGCCACTGCAGGAGGCTAGAACAAGCTGAAGAAAGAATGTCAGAGATTGAAGACAGGCTCTTTCAACTAACCCAGTCACACAAACAAAGTAAAAAAAATTAAGAAGAATGAGCAAAGTCGATGAGAACTACAGGATTATGTAAAGTGAGGATACTCACAAATCATGGATATTCCAGAGGAAGAAGAAGTTAAAGTAAAAAGTATGGAAAATATACTTAAGGGTAATAATTCAAGAAAAATTTTCTTGTCTCAAGAGAAACCTAGCCATCCAGATACAAGAATCCCAAAGGACTTCTGCAAGATACATTGCAAAAAGAACCTCGACAAAACACATTGTTGACAGAGTATCCACAGTCAACATGAAAGAAAGAAAATAATCTAAGTTTAATAATAGAGAAGAACCAAATCACTTATAACGGAATGGGCATTGTACTAACAGCAGACTTTTCAGCAGAAACCTCACAACCCAGAAGAGAAGGGGAACCTGTTTTCAACCTCCTTAAAGAAAAAACAAACAAACAAATAAACAAATGCCAGCTAATAATTTTGCATACAAACTAAGGTTCATCAATGAAGGAATAAAGTCCTTTCCAGACAAAGACTAAGAGAATTTTTCACCACTAAGCTGGCCCTACAAGAGATGCTCAAAGAAGTTGGAAATGAAATGACAACTCTCACTATCAAAAAAAGAGCACATAAGTTTAAGGCTCACATTGCCTACAACAAGTACACATTAAAATCTCTAAGGCAGGGAAAAAACAAACAAAAACCAAAAAACTTACATTTCAATGTTAACACTAACTATAAATGAGCTAAATGTTCCACTTAAACAAGTCAGAGTGGCAAATTGGATTTAAAAAGAAAAAAAAGACCCAATCATAAGCTGCCTACAAGAGATACCCCTACTGACCAAAGACAGTCACAGACTCTTAAACCAGATAGGTGAAAAAAAAAAAGATTTCAGGTGAATGGACAACAAAAACCAAAAAAAGTAAGAAAAAAAAGATGAAGAACATTATATAATTATATGGGGTAAAATTCATCAAGAAGATTTAACCCTTTTAAGCATATTCTCACCAAACACCAGAGCACCCAAATTCACGAAGCAAACACTATTGGACCTCCAAAAACATACTGATAGCAATACCATGATAGTGGGTTACATCAACATCCCACCTGAGCCTGAGTGAATTGCCTGAACCCGCGGGTTCGAGACCCGCCTGGGCAGTGAGACCTCATCTCTACAATAAACCAAAAAATCAGCCAGGCATGGTAGCACATGCCAGTAATTCCAGCTACTTGGAAGGCTGAGGCAGAAGGATCACCGGAGCCCAGCAGGTCAAGGCTGTGGTGGCTAGGAGTGGCCACTGCACTCCAGCCTGGGTGACTGAGTGAGACTTCAACTCAAAAAAAAAAAAAAAGAAAGAAAGAAAGAAATCAACACTAAGAGAAGTGACAAAAATTACACAACTGTATGGAAACTAAACAACCTCCTCTTGAATGATCCTTGGGTAAACAGTGAAATTAAGACAGAATTTTCTTTTATGAATGTGGAAACAATTGAAAAGAGTGATACAACATACCAAACCTTTGGATTTACAAAAGTAGCATACCTCTGCAAAAATAGTTCTGAGAGGAAAGTTTACAGTATCAAATATCTACATCAAAAAGATAGAGATCAGAAATTAACAGCTTAATCTTGTACCTCAAAGAACTATAAAAAGAACAAATTAAACCTAAAGCTAGCAGAAGAAAAGAAATAACAAAGAACAGAACTTAATGACATTGAGACAAAAATAAAAGAGAGAATTAATGAATAAAAAAGTTGGTTTTCCAAAAGAATAAACACACAAAATTGACAGACCACTAACTAGACTAACAAAGAAGAAGAAGAAGAAGGAGGAGGAGGAGGAGGAGGAGGAGGAGGAGGAGAAGAAGAAGAAGAAAACTCAAATAAATTCAATCAGAAATGACAGATGGGATATAGAAATACAAAACATTATCTCCTCTATGGCAACAAACACTCCTATGAACACTTCTATGGCAACAAACTGGAAAAACCTAGAGGAAATTGGTAAATCCTGAAAACCATACAACCTCCCAAGACTGAACCAAGAAGAAATAGATACCCTGAATAGACCAATAACAAAACAACAAGCAACAAAAGAATCAATAATAAAATATCTCCCAATAACAACAACAACAAAAATGCCCAGGGTCAGAGTGATCCAAAGCTGAATTTATCAAATGAACAAAGAAGAGCTGGTATAAATCCTACTGAAATTATTTCAGAAAATCAAGAAAAAGGGATTCCTCCCTAACTCATTCTATGAAACCAGTATCATACAGATACCAAAATCAGGTAAAGACATAACAAAAAAAGAAGATTACAGGCCTATTTCCCTGATGAATATAGATACAAAAATTATTATCAAATTGTTAACAAACCAAATTCAACAGGATATCAAAAAATTCTTTATCATGAACAAGTGAGTCTTACTCCAGGGATGCAAGAATAGTTCAATACCCACAAATCAATAAACATGATATACCACATAAACAATCAAAAATAAAAATTTTATGACCATCTCAATAGATACAGAAAAAGCATTCAACAAAATTCAACATCTGTTCATGATAAAAGCCCTCAACAAACTGACAATTGAAGGAAAATACCCCAAAATAATAAAATCCCTATATGACAAACCAACAGCCAATATCATACTTAACTGGGTAAAGTTGAAAACATTCCTCTTCAAAACATGAAAAAAGACAAGGATATCCACTCTCACTACTCTTATTCAGTAGCATACTGGAAATTCTAGCAAGAGCAATCCAGAAAGAGGTAGAAATAAAAGATATCCAAATCAGTGAGGAAGTCAAGCTATCCCTGTTTGTTGATGACATGATAGTATAACTAGAAAACCCTAAAGACTTCTCCAAGAAGCTCCTAGACCTGATAAATGACTTTAGTAAAATCTTAGGATGCAAAAATCAGTATAAAAAATAAGTAGTGCTTCTCGACGCCAACAATGATCAAGCTGAGAACCAAAACAAGAGCTTAAACTCATTTACACTAGCCACAATAAATAAATAAATAAAATACCTAGGAATGCACATAATTGAGGAAGTGAAGGACTTCTACAAGAAAAACTACAAAACATTTATGAAAGAAACTGTAGGTGACACAAACAAATGGAAAAACATTTCATGTTTATGGATTGGAAAAATCAATATTGTTAAAATGACCATATGTCCTCAAGCAATCTACACATTCAATGCATTCCCAATCAAATGCCAATTTCATTCTTTACAGAACTAGAAAAAAGAATCCTAAGTGTATATGGAATCAAAAAAGAGCCTGAATAACCAAACAATTCTAAGTGAAAAGGTCAATTCAGAGGCATCACACTGCTTGACTTCTAATTATACTATAAGGCCCTAGTAACTAAAACAATGTAGTACTGGTGTATGAGTAGACATATTGGTCAATGGGACAGAGTAGGGAACCCAGAAATAAAACCACATTTTTACAACCAACTGGTCTTTGGCAAAGCCAACAAAAATTTAAAACTGGGTAAATTACATCTTATTAAATAAATGATGCTGGGAATATTGGCTAGCAATATGCAGAACTGAACCCTATCTTTCACCATATACAAAAATTAACTTGAGATAAATCAAAGACTTAAGTGTAAGAAAAGACACTATAAATATCCTAGAAGAAAACCTAAAAACACTCTGATAGACACTGGCCTAGGCAAATAATTTATGATAAAGACCCCAAAAGCAATTGCAACAATTCTATAATAGACAAATGGGACTTGATTAAACTAAAAAACTTCTGCATGGCAAAGAAAGAATCAACAGAATTAACCGCAAACCTACTGAATGGTAGAAAATATTTGCGAATTACACCCCAGACAAAAGGCTACAGAAGAATCTACAAGGAACCCAAACAAATCAACATAAAGAAAACCAAAGAACCACATCAAAAAATGGTCAAAGAACATGAATAGACAAGTTCAAAGGAAGACACAAGTGACCAGCAAACATATGAAATAAAATGCTCAACATCACTAATAATCAGAGAAATTCTAATTAAAACCACAATGAGATATCTCCTCGCAAAAGTCAGAATTGTCATTATTAGAGAGTCAAAAAATAAATGTTGGTGCAGTTGTGGAGAAAAGAGTACACTCATCCACTGTTGGTAGGATTGTAAACTTATTAAATATCTACATAAAGCAGTCTGGAGATTGATTTCTCAAGGAACTAAAAATTGAATTACCATTTCACCCAGCAATCTGACTACAGAGGATCTACCCAAAGGAAAAAAGAAATCAATACATGAAAAAGATACCTGTACTCAAATGTTCATTGCAGCATTATTCACAATAGTAAACTCATAGAATCAACCTAAGTGCCCAGCAACAATTGACTGGATAAAGAAAATATGATATATAAACACCAAGGAATACTACACAGCCATAAATAAGAAGGGGACTGTGTCCTTTGCAGCAATATGAAAGGAGCTGAAAATCATCATCCTAAATGAACTGACTTAGAACAAAAAACAAACACCACATGTTCTCACGTGTATGTGGGAGCTAAACAGTCACAAAGATGGAAGTAATAGATCCTAGAGGCACTAATAAGGGGATAGTGGGGCAAGACGTTAGGGTTCTGAAAGCACCTGTGGGGCACAATATTTACCATCAGGGAAATGGGCCACCAGAGACCCAATGCTCACCACTGCACAATATGTCCATGTAATGAACATGCCCAGTTGTACATTGTGAATCCAAAATTTAAAAAAATAAATAAATTAAAAAGATAACGAGTGTTAGGAAGTTTGTGAAAAAACAATCATCTTTTTTTCTATTTTTTATTGTGGAAAAATCACATTACATAATATTTGCCACCTTAACCATTTTTAAGTGTACTGTTTGGCGGGGGAAGCGGGGCACAACACAGGGGAAAAATCACATTACATAATATTTGCCACCTTAACCATATTTAAGTGTACTGTTTGGTGGGGGGAGCGGGGCATTGACAACATCAATAAGGGTACCTGATCTCTCAAACCAGGTGAAGTGTGGACCAAAAGGAGGCCCACACCCCACCCACACAATGACCACTCACACACCCTGCCCCAAACTGTACTCCATATTTTCAAAGTCAAACAAAACACAACACATATTTTTTTAATTGTACTATTTAGTGGTATTAAATACATTCATATTCTGGACCATCCATCTCCAGAATTCTTTTTGTCTTATAAAACTGCAACTCCATACTCATTAAACAATAATACCCCATTCTTCTATACCTTAGCCCCTAGCAACAGCCATTTTTATTTCTATCTCCATGATTTTGACTACTCTAAATACCTCATATAAATGGGATCATGCAGTATGTGTCTTTTGTGACTAGCTTATTTCATTTAATATACTGTCCTCAAGGATCATTCATGTTGTAGTATATATAAGAATTTCTTTCCTATTTAGCACTGAATAATGTTACATTATATATATTCACTATATTTTGCTTATCAGTTCATCAATCAATAGGATCTTTGATTGCTTCCATGTTTTAGCTATTGTGAATAATCCTGCTATGAACATGGGCTTACAGATATTTCTTTGAAACTTTGATTTCCATTTTGGGGGCATATAACACAAAGTTGAATTACTGCATCATATGTTATCATTTTTTAATATGCTGAGGAACCGCCACACTGTTTTTCACAACTATACTGGTTTGCTTTCTCATCAACAGTGCCCAAGGGTTCTAATTTCTCTACAACCTCAACAACACTTGTTATTTTCTTTTTTCTTCAGAGTAGTCATTCTAATGGGTGTGAGGCGATATCTCATTGTAGTTTTGGTTTGCACTTCCCTAATGATTAGTAATGTCAAGCATCTTTTCATGTGCTTATTGACCATTTGAATATTTTCTTGGGAGAAATGTGCATTTAAGTTCTTTGACCATTTTGAAATTGAGGGTTTGGTTGTTTAAATTTAGAAGTTGTCTACATATTCTGGATATTAGTCTGTTATCTAATATGTGCACTTTGCAAATTTTTTCTTCCATTTTGTAGGTTGCCTTTTTGTTCTCTTGATTTTATCTTTTGTTCCACATTTTTTAAAGTTTCATCAATTCCAATTTGTCTATTTATTTTCAATTATCACCAATATCTTTAGTGTCATATCCAAGAAATCATGTCAAATCTAACATTGTAAAGCTCTTGCTCTTTGTTTACTTCTAAGAACTTTATTGTTTTGGGTATTAAATTTAAGTCTTTGATCTATTTTGAGTTAATTTTTGTATATGATCTTAGTAAGCGTCCAACTTTAATCTTTTGCATGTAAATTTTCAGTTTTGCCAGCACCATTTTTTGAAAAGATTATCCTTTTTCCATTGAATGGTCTTGGCATCCTTATCAAAAATCATTTGACCACATATAGAGGAGTTTATTTCTGTCCTTATGCTAGTACTCCACTGTTTTGATTACCATAGATTTTTGATAAGTTTTGAAATCTGGAAGTGTGGGTCCTGCATCTTTGTTCATCTTTTTCAAGATTGTTTTGATATTTGGCATCCCTTGAAAATCCATATTAATTTTAGGATGAGTTTTTCTAAGTCTGCAAAAAAAATATCATTGGGATATTGACAGTGATTGCATTAAATGTCAGTTACTTTGTGTAATATTGATAGTTTGATAATATTAAATCTTCCAATTCATGAACATGGGATATATTTCCATTTATTTATATCTTCTTTAATTTCTTTCAGCAATATTTTATAGTTTTCATTTTACAAAACTTTTGTCTTTTTGGTTAAATTAATTCCTAAGTATTTTATTCCTTTTGATGCTATTAAAAATAATATTGTTTTTATAATTTCCTTTTCAGATTGTTCACTGCTAGTGAGAGTGGCCATTAAAGTTTCCACCTATTATTGTAGAACTGATTATTTCTCCCTTCAATCCTTTTTGACTTTATATATTTTGATGGTTTGTTATTAGGCATATAAATGTGCATAACTGGTACATCTTCTTGCTGTATTACATCTTTTATTGATACAAAACTGTAGCCAGATCCAGGTCCAGCTACTCACTGCCCAAAAGCTAAACTTGAGAGATGAGAGTTAGTAGAAAGAAAAATAAGTTTTATTCAAGAACTGGCAACCAGACTAGTCACAAAGACCACCTTGAATTTTCAGGGTGCTCAAAAATGTATTTAAAGGGGAACTTAGTGTAGAAAACATGTGAGAGTGTCATGCAGTTCAGGCCTGTATATCTCATTCTGACTTCTTGAATGACATTCCCCCTGGAGATTTGGTTGGTGTTATCTTGACTGCAGTTAGGTTATGGATTAACCATTTATAACACCCTCTAAGCCGGAAGGTCCTGTGGGAAGGTTCTGGTCTATTTTAAGGTGTGCCTCTGGAATTCTTAAGCAAGCATATAATCAGAAAAGCATGCATTTGGTTGCAAAACCATGGAAAAAGAGCAGCTTTGAACACTTGATAGGAACATAAATTGGTACAGTCATAGAAAGTAGTATGAAGTTTCTTCAAAAATCTAAAAATAGACTTCCATATGAACCAGTAATTCCACTTCTGGGTATATAACCAAAGGAAATGAAATTACTCTCTCAAAGAGATTTCTGCACTCCCATGTGCATCACAAAATCATTCATAATAATAAAGATATGAAAATAACTGAAAAATTCATCATCAGATGAGTGGATAAAGAAAATGTGGTATACAACGTAATATTATTCAGCCTTTAAAAATAAAGATTCCTTCTATTTATGACAACATAGATGAATCTGGAGGATATAATGCTAAGTTTAAGAATTCAGACATATAAATACCAATACTGCATGGTCTCACTTATACATGAAATCTAAAATAGTCAAACTCATAGAAGCAGAGAACAGTACAGTGATTGCCAGGGACTGGAGGGAGGCGAAACTGGGGAGATGTTGGTAAAAGGATACAAAATCTCAGTTATGTAAGATGAATAAAGTGTGAAAATCTACTATGCAGCATAGCGATTATAGTTAATAATACTGTATAATATACTTGAAATTTGTTGGGAGGGTGGACCTTAAATCTTGTCACCACATACAAACAAAGATAGGAACTATGTTAGACAATGGCCGGGTTAATGAGTTTGATTGGTGATTATTTGACAATGTATATGTATATAAAAACATCAAGTTGTACACTTTATGTACCATTTTGTCAATTATACTTCAAGAAAGTTGAAACAAAAAAGACTCAAGACAGGAGACTGGTTCTTATCACAGCAACCCATAACTTTGTTCCACTTATAAAAAGTTGTGAGATGGAAGTTCTTACTTTATTTTTGTTTACTTAAATTTATGATTTAGGAATTTCGTCTTCTTGATTCAAACAGAAGCTACTATTAAATCTTCCACTGATCTATTTCTAGTGCCTAGAAAAGTGCTTAGATTGTAGTAATTAATCAGCAAAAAATGTTTGAATTAATTAATGGAGAAAGAGTAGCTTTAGTTTCATTTTGATCTGTTGAAGGAGGACATGAGGAAGACAATCTTTACTTAAACTTGAAGCAAGAAAAGTAGATACTTGTGAAACATCCAAGGAGAGGCTCTCACACACCGAGTGGATACACAGGCTTATAGCATTGACAATTGTAGAGTTTGGATATATACATTTTGGAACCATTATTTTATGAATGGGCTATAAACGGGGATGGCATGATCATCCACAACTAAGAGTACAGAATGATAAAAGAAAAGTACAGACAAAAATGTTATTAGAAACAACAACTTTCAAAGAGTGGGTAGAGGAGTTGCTTGTTTAATAGACTGGATAGGATCTGGAGTGATAGACAAAAAACAAGACAATGTCATGGACACCTAGGAAAATAAGAACTTTTTAGGAAGCAGCAGGCTGAAGTACAGTGGCAAACTGCTCACGGCCACCACAACCTCGATCTACTGGGTTCAGATGATCCTTCCACTTCAGCTTTCCAAGTAACTGGAACTACAGGTGTGAGCCACCACGCCTGGCTATTTTTTTTTTTTCTCTTCTTTTTATAGAGATGAGCTCTCACCATGTTGCGCAGGCTGGTCTCGAACCTGAGGGCTCAGGCAATCTTCTCACCTCTGTCTCCCAAAGTG
Organism: Carlito syrichta; assembly: GCF_000164805.1. Taxonomy (NCBI): domain Eukaryota; kingdom Metazoa; phylum Chordata; class Mammalia; order Primates; family Tarsiidae; genus Carlito; species Carlito syrichta. Next base: position 41,629 of record NW_007246034.1, read on the forward strand.
CTAGAATTGAGGCAGAAGGATTACCTGAGCCCAGCAGGTCGAGTCTGCGGTGGCCATGAGCGTGCCACTGCACTTCAGCCTAGGTGACATAATGACACTCAGACTCAAAAAAACAACCACCAAAAAAATGGGTAATGACCTTGAATAGATATTTCTTCAGAGAAGATCAGTAAATGGACAAAAAGCATATTAAAAGATGCCAATGACCAGTCAGGTGCGGTGGCTCATGCCTGTAATACCAGCACTCTGGAAGGAGCAGATGGAAGCATAGCAGAGTCAAAGACAGGAAGATCATTTGAGTCCAAGAGTTTTAATAGTTTTCATTTTCTTTATGAAATATGAAGTTTTTGCCAGAGAATTTAGAGAGCAGAAAGGGAGTTCATTGTTTGAGTGTGATGTAACTGAATGAAATAGCCTTTAAGGAATATTACTAGAAAATACAATAAGGTACAATATTTGTATCAGCATAGTGAGACTCCATAAATCAAGATTAATTCAACTTTTTTCTATATAGTTACAGAGACTGATGATGTTACAGATATGTTCTATACATTTCACTGGAAGAGGAGGTAAGAAGACAAAGGTATTGCCCCACGTGTAAATTAAATACAAGTTGGAAATTTTATATTAAAAATATTCAGAAATTAAAACATCAAAAATAAACTGAGCATATTTCTCAACTCATTGAAGTACACTTTAAGTTCAGGATTTTCAGAACTGGGTGTTGAAATATTTTATTATGTCCAAATGAGAACAAGAGAAATTGGTAAAATTATTTGTATAAAAAAATCTCTGTTTTTGTTTCACATCATTACATAATAAACATTTCTGTAGAATTACATACATTATTTAATTTTTAAAACCAAAACAAATGGGAAATATCAATATAATAAATATTTTATTTTCTTAACATAGTCATTTAATATTTACATAGTCTTTTATTGCCATATGCTGATCTGATAGAAAATTCAAACCATGTGTTGTAGAAAACTGGTTTTATTTTACAAATTCATCTGGGGCAGGTACCTGAATCCTATTAGCAATTACAAATCATGTAAAACACATTTTCTTCACTAGTCATGACATTTCTCTGTGAGAAATATCTTGCGTCTCCTCCTGAGGGAACCATATAATACAAAAGAATTTCACTGAAAATGGGTATCAAGAATTGTTTCTTGATTACAGTGTCATGCATCATTGTGCTGTGGTTTAAAGTCTTTGTGCTTCCCTTGAAAACACTGTTTTTTGAGCACTTCTATATCAGCAACTCAAAATGTAATGTTCTGAAAGCTGGCACTCGAATTGTAAACTGAGATGAATACTTTTTTTATAAGAATTAGTGCAAGGTAGTCAAGTCATTTCATTTTTTAATGTAGTTTCTAGGACTTTCCTAGTCATCCACAAATAAAACATGTTCTCAGTACTTTTAAAGATTAATAGTTCAGCAATATGTTGTGCAACAGTAAGATAAAAAATTAAATAAAGGCTGATGCCAAAAGAACTTACTTTTTTATTCTGGGATATAAAGAACAAAAAAGACTGAATATTGTTCTCAAGTGACTTTTAACTAGCAATGGGACAGCAACTATTTTCAACATACTAAAAATAAATCAAGCTTATAATCTCTATTTTGGATCCTCTAATTATCTAGCTTTTAGTATACTGAATGCATTAAGCCTATCCACACACGAACACATTGTGAAAGAAAATATGACTCAAAGACTTAGATAGGGTCAGGCAACACACGTGTGAGGGTAATATTTTGGGTTCTCCACGGTTTTCATAACTTTTAACATATGGAATTTTTGGACTATCATCATATGCTTACAAACCCTATTTTATTTTAAAATAAACAGAGAAATTTCAAAAGCATCTCTCAATTTTAAGTTAGGGTATCACTCTTTGAATTTTTTTGTAATATGTTCAATATCAAAGTCACTCCACTGGTCTGCCATCTTGTGTTATCTTCTAATTGGGCAGTATGCTTCCAAATGAGGAAGCTGCCTTACACATTACTTTTAAAATTTATCACAGCTGGGCTCGGTGGCTCAGCCTGTAATCCCGCGCCTTTGGGAGGCTGAGGTGAGTGGATTGCCTGAGACCCGGGGTTCGAGACCCGCCTGGGCAGAGAGACCTCATCTCTACAATAAATTTTAAAAAAATCAGCAGGGCGTGGTAGGGCATGCCTGTAATTCCGGCTACTCGGAAGGCTGAGGCGGAAGGATCACCGGAGCCCAGCAGGTCGAGGCTGCGGTGGCCGGGAGCGGCCACTGCACTCCAATCTGGGCAACAGTGAGACTCCAACTCAAAAAAAAAAACTTATCCCATGGTCGGTTGACTCTACTGGGACTTAAACCTGTATAAGATAGATGAATACTGTGTTCAGTAAATTATCTTCATTAGAGGCTATATATCTGATAAGAATGGATAATCTTAAAGAATCATCAAGCAGGCAATGCCCTTCATGTCTAGATTACTGACTTTTATACTTTTTTTATTTAATTAAGTTTATAAATGTGCATCACATGTTTGGCTTTAATCATTATGTTGATGATTTTATTCAATTTCTTTCTACATTAGAAAACACTAATGTAATGGCATTCTCAAAAAATGCAAATTAAGTAAGTCTAAATTGTAGAAGACTATAATTTTGAATGTATCCCATGTGATAGCAGAAAAAAATAATTCTTTGAAGTAGAATGTTTTGCTTATTTATCTAACTATGAAATATCTATCTATATATAGATGTATATATAATGTATAAAATACTGATTTTCTATTCTTGCTGTACTTTTTCCACAAATGCAAACACTTCAATCCTTAATATTAAAATAATTTACAGTACATTTATTCTGCATCAATAGCCTCCAGAGCTGGGATTTGAACTCATGTGGTTTGACTCCAAAGTACATGCTTTTAACCCACAAATTCCTTCGCAAATATTTTTAAATAGTTCAATTAAAATCAACTGGAGTTTTATACCCAAAATGTTACTGAACAATAACCATAAAGCACTGCACTAGATATTTTAGAGTCTCTTAAGAAAATGACTATGGAGGTTCCCACTAGTGCAAGGCAAAGCTGTGCTGCAATGCAGTCCATAAGTTGTGGAAGTTAGGGGGGTATTTCTCAGTTTTATAAATAGTTCCACCTGAGAATATCCAAAAAGATTTCCCCAGTTTAACTATGATGATTTGCCCAGAGACTGTCCTAGTTTGAGTGCTGAAAAACCTTTGTCTTAGGAAATCCTCAGACCCTGGTATGCCAGGATAATTGGTCATTACAATATGACCTGGTAAAAGCAAGACTCAACCCCAAATAATTAAAAACAGGAAATCAGGAGAATAATTGTACACAAATGTTCATATCAGCACTATTCACGATAGCCAATGGATGGATTAAACAATTCAAATGTCCATTGAAGGATAAATGGATTAATAAAATGGGGTATGTACATATAATGGAATATTGTCATAAAATGAAAAATGAAATACTAATGCATACTACAACACGAATGAACCTCAAAACATATTAAAGAATGAAACCAGACATAAAAGGCCACATAGTGTATGATTTCAGTTATATGAAAAATCCAGAATAGATAAACTCATGGAGACAGAAAGTAGACTGGTGGTTATCAAGGGTTGGGGAAAGGGATAGAGAGTGACTATTTAATATGGAGTTTTCTTTCACAATGATATACACATTCGGAAACTAAATGGAGGTGGTGGTTGCTCAACATTGAGAATGCACTAAATGTCACTGAATCTTAAAATAGTTCATTTTATGTTATGGGATTTTCGTCTCAATTTTTGAAAAGTACGTTTGACCTTTGAGCAACTGTGAGAGCTTAACTTGTGCACAGATTTTTTCAGCAATAGATACACTGAGTGTGCCTGCTTCTGCTGCCTCCCCTGTCAACTCCTCACCCTTTTCTGTCTCTGCCACCCAGAGGCAGCAAGAGCAACCCCTCCTCTTCCTCCTCCTCAGCTTACTCAACATGAATATGACAAAAATGAAGACCTTTGTGAAGGTCTCCTCTTTTACTTCATTAATATTAAATATATTTTCTCTTCCTTTTTTATTTTCTTATCTCTAGCCTAGTTTATTGTAAAAATACAGTTTATAATACATATAACATACACAATATGTGTTAATTAACTATGTTATCAGTAAGACTTCCAGTCAACGGGAGGCTATTAGCAGTTAAGTTTTGAGGGGATTCAACAGTTATACGTGGATTTTCTACTGCATGGAAAATTGGTGTCCCTAACTCTCATGTTATTCAAGGGTCAGTTGTAGTAAGAAAAATTCTTGACAGCAAATAAAACATTTCAAACACACATTATTGCACAGTACTCTACAAAAAATTAAAAGAACTAATCTTACAAGGTACATAATTATCGTTAACTAGAATAATCATCATTTACCAGAATAATCTAACAGAGATAACAAATAAAATGGTATTAATACTTTACTATAGTGTGTGCCAGCTTCATTTTTTAAAAAAATTTTATTTATGTTTCTGTGAAAAATGAAAAAAGTAAATTTTTCTTAAATCATATTTTGATGGTAGTTTCTTAAGTTATTCATAAATAGTCACAATTTTGGCCTATTTATTCTGTAACTCTACCTGTTATGAACTGTCTACAATAGTATGAGAAGTGAGATCAAAGAGGTCAGAGTGACACTTGTTTAAAATTATCACCAAATAATAGTACAGGAAAAGCCTTTGACCAAAACCAACTGATTTGCTAAAAGTCATAAGGTAATAGTATTCTAGCTAATTCCCTTTCGGAAAATAATGTCAGTCTTTTATTTTTAGGATTTAGCAAGAAAAAGAATGTGCAGCTACTATAATCTGCATCAACTGAAGCATTACATTTCATGATTTACTTGTTCATTGAAGCATATGAAATCAGATGTAATATTTCTACCAAGAAACAATATTCTTACTACCAGCTAAATATCCTTATTCACTAAGCCACTGGGAAGACTAAAAATTAACCTTAGAACTTAATCTTTGTTATTATAAATCTCACCTTCCAGGTTATGCTTCTTGTTTTTTCAATTGAAATTCAGTTTCCAAATGCATCATTGATTTTTTTCTTACAACATATCAACTCATCTGTGCATGAGCTAATAAGCAAATGAAATGCTATCTCTAAAATTAGATTTGGTTCTCTTGGTTTAGTTCCTAGTGTCCCATTACCAATCCTTCACTGCCAAAATAGAAATCATTTCACTAAAATACATTTGTCTTTATTTAGAGGTACAGTTGTTTTTATCTTTGTAAAATATTTTTCATAGAACATGTGATTGCTTTTCTGGTAATATTTTCTACTGATCTTCAATTTATACTGTTTTATCTACAATTCCCGAATTAAACATAACTATTTATCCAAGTATTCACCATAGCAGAGAGATCATTTTAATGTGAATAATTATCCTTGGCTTTCTTGTATTTGCATGATGTGCAGTTCTGATGTATATTCTATTCTCAAGTAAGTATGCAATATACCTGAGTACAAACTGACTTTTTCATCTCCTAGTTAATTAAACAGGATTTTTTTGGGGGGTTACTTAAATTTCTCATAACTTTATTATCTGCATAATAATTCAATAAACCCTAGATTAAAGTACATTAAAAATGTATGAAAATTACTGATCTCAGATGCTTCAGATTATTAGAAATGAACAAAATCAGTAAAAGTAATTTATGAAGTGACATTTTATGTGCAGTATACTTATCACAGAATTTCTATACATTACATATATACATTATAGAAATTCTGGGATAAGAGAGAAATAGCTTCTAGTTGAGATGACAAGGGCAAGATCTCATGAGGAATTTGAGATAGCAGAAACAAAACTGTGGAATTAGGAAGGTTCAAGGTGTGTTTGGCAACAATAGGTCCAGAAGCATAGACTGGAGAGGATAATACAATTAAATGTGGTTTTTTTTAAAAAAGGTGAATGTGGGCTGGAATATCAAATATTTTTAGTCAACAGAATCTTAAAAATTTGTAATTTATTCTGTAGGCAATAAAAAATTTTGAAAGTATTTTGATCATCCTCCCACAACAAATATAAATAATATGGTAGTATAAGCATGATCCATGAGGGTACAGAGAGACCAGAGGCTTCAAAGTCAGTTAGGAATATTCAATATTGGAGGTGTGTGGCCCTAATGGTGTGGAGGTGACGGATTTTGGTGGGGAAAGTTAGTTATCTAGCAAAAGGCAAAATAATTGTACCTAACACATGAAACACCATGATTGCGGGAGCATTGTGTTGCAATTAGAGCAGTATAGAACTCAGGCAGGTTTCTTGGTGAAGACAATGACCAGTTTTATGTAGGATGACATACGTCTAGTTTTCTGGATCAGTCCCAGTTTACATCTCTTGCTCAGGTATAATGATTAATAAGGCTTAATTAAGATATTTTTACTCTCAAAATATCATGGCTTGGTTAATACATTACATCAGAACCTTTATTATATTACTGAAGAAAATAACATCTTCCTGGGTGCAGTGGCTCAGCCTATAATCCCAGCACTTTGGGAGGCCGAGGCAAGAGGATTGCCCAAGCCTGGGGGTTTGAGAGTAGCCTGTGCAACTTGGTGAGATCTTGTCTCAATAAAAAAATCACAAAAATTAGCCGGGTGTGGTGGCGTGTGTCTGTAGTTCCAGTTGAGATGGAAGGATCGTCTAAGCCCAGCAGGTCGAGACTGTGATGGCCATGAGCGTGCCACTGCACTCCATCCTGGATAACAGAGTGATACTCCAACTCAAAAAAAAAAAAAAAAAGAAAAGAACATCCAAAATAAACTGTAGAGTATGCAAAAAGAAAGGTAAGACTTTTAGAATAAAGATTAAGGTTAAAAAGAAAGGTTAGAAATTTATTTATATAAAGAGGAGCTTTATTCCTGGAATTAGACTAACTCACTGAATTATATGATAGAAAAAGCAGAGGTTGAAAAATTGCTTTTACAGCATGAAAAGAGCAAAGGCATTTAAGCACTAGAGAAGTTGTCAGTCACAAGAGGCAGAGCAGAAGTGCAGTGCTGTGGAACCAAAAATGAAATACATTCGAGAAGACAGAATCAGACTCCTGGTAAAATAATGCAGATATCAAGGAGATTAAGGACCAAGATGAGGTCACTGATTCTATGACTAAAAGACTACACAGAAGTGAGCCTCTGAAATCTGAAACTTAGGATACAGGTAGTAAATTCAACCTATTGTCTACCACCATGCTTGATAAGAAGCTAACTTATTTGCCAGTATAAAATAGATATTTCTCATTGCCCCCTCCTTCAAAATGGTACAATAACATCATCTGCTACTGGCAAAAGGCAGCACCACATATACCATTGTCAAATGTTTCCAGTTCTATAGGTAGTTTGTTGGGGTGGGACATGTCTTTTATACAGGGGTATGATATTTGTTTTTTTAAAAAATAGCATATAATACTAAGCATGATTTTAAAAAATAGCATATATTACCAAGTATGATAAGAACTGAATCCAAATATTAAAGCAATGTTAGGTGAATGGCCAGTAGTGAATTGTAAGCAGTGATTCTATATTTTGATTTCAGTTTAGATTCATCAAGGTTAAAAAAGAAACCTATAATGTTTGAAAGAAACATATGCAGGAAGGAATAATTTGACAATGGAGAAAGACAAATAGGCTCACTGAATGCTTGAGAAAGGGAGATCCCAGTTCAAAGGTAAAGAGGTAAGGAACATGCAACTCCCCAGGACAAGGGAAAAGAAAGTGACAATGCAGACAGACTCTGAAGAGAAAAAGGTAGATGAGGATGAAAAAATTCACATTTAATGACTTCTCGTTTGTCTAGCAAATTGAACAGAACTTTTGAGAACAGGAAGCTGTATGTTATTTAAAACAAAACAAAACAAAATAGTATATAAAATTTATGCCTGGTGATAATAACTTTACATATCTTCAAACACAACAAACATACCTTATATGCAAAAATGCCGAGAAGCTTCACTTGGTATGCTCCTCCATACCTCTTCATCTATTCATGCATGGATTATTCTTTAAGACTCATCTCCAGCTTTCTGTTCTTTCCCAGATCTGTCCCCACTGCTCCAACACACAGGAATATCTCATTCTTCTGCACACTCACAGTAACTGTTGTGTGCCTCATATATCTGGTACTTCACCATCTGTAGAGATTTCAAATTGTAAATATTTCTTGCTTATATTCCCAAAATGATTGCAATCTCATATAATCATAGAGGTTAGACAGTTTTTTTATACCATGATTATTTCTCTAATTTCTCATATGTAAAATGGAAAATTTGAATAATACATATATACACAAAACTGAGAGATTGGGAAACAAAAGGGAGATGTTTTCAACTACACAAATATTAACTAACAAGAAATTTAAAAAAATAATTTTAAAGGCAGTAAAAAGATATCCATAAAATTACAGCTTTTTTTTTTATAGCTTGAGGATTCTTAAAGTATTTGATATTGATATTGTATTCTACATAGGAATTAAAAAATCATTTCTAAAATAATATTTAATCATATCAGGTAATATTTGAGATATTGCTTTTAAATACATCATAATATAATTTACTCTATGATTGTTTTGGTTAGCAAAATAAAAGCATTCATAGAAATGAGACTGGAAAACATACACTACAGGTAAAAATATTTGGTATCTGTGGCTGGTAAGATCACAGTTGGCTTTTGGGACCTTGCATCTTCCTTGCATGTTCGATATTTTCTTAAGTGAATGTCTATTTCTTATGCAATTTAAATTATTCATTTATTTTTTCAGCACTTGGTTGCAATCTTATGAAACAATTTTTAAATTCATGAAACAAATGACATATATGACATTAGCACAAATAAGTTGTATTAAAGAAAAGCATACTATAATTGTGTGAAAACACTAGATTGTGCCATAACATATAACAATTCTGCATTGTTATAATGTGATTAATCAACAGCTCATATATTTGATTGCTTCCAAATATGTCAAAACAAGATTTGTTATGACAGGCTTTAACATAGCATTTGGTCATTCATAGAGTTACTTTTATATATAAGGCTATGTGATAAGTACTGAAAATGTGTCACAGGAAAAAATTCTTGACCAAAATTTATTCATAGTTTGAAATTATTTTTTTAAATATGCAAAGAAAGCCAGGCGCAGTGACTCACATCTGTAATCCCAGCACTTTGGAAGGCAGAGGCAAGAGAATTGCCTGAACCCAGGATTTTCAGACCATCCTGGGTAACTTGACAAGACCTCGTCTCTACAACAGATTTAAAAATTAGTCAGACTTGGTGGCATGTGCCTGTACTTCCAGCTACTGAGAAGGTAGAGGAGGAAGGAATGCCTGAGCCCAGAAGGTCAAAGTTGTGTTGGTCGTGAGCATGTCACTGTACTCCAGTTTTGGTAACAAAGTGAGACTTGAACTCAAAAAAAAGAGAAAGAAATTAGCTTTTTAGTACAGTGTGATAAAGACTTTAGTACAGTATGATGAAGACAATATATAAGAAAAGGACACATGTACATTTTTTAAAGGGGTCAGAGAAAAAATTGATATTGTTTCTTAATTGTAAATATATTTCCTTGCAGAGATAGCCAATTTCGTTATAGTCAAAAATGCTTACTTTCTAATATTCTAAATTCTGTAGAGATGTTGAAGTCATTTAATATCAAAATATGAATTCATGATTCCATGATGGTAAAGAATGCCAATAATTCAATTGGGAAATTAAAGGAGTTTGGAAAATGTGGAACCATCCAAACTATAAAGGACCATTATGAAGTTAATTTCCTTATATTGCAAGGAAAGTGTATAGTATTCTAAATAAAGTGAAATGATTAGTGATGTAGATAAAAATGAAGCAGGAGAGAAGATAGAAAATGTGACATCAAGGAGGGGGAGCTTATTTAAAGTCTAAAGTTCAAAAATAAATGAAGAGCACTCTGGGAACCCTCAATGTGAGTTTGACGTTTGACCTGATGGAGATGAAGGAACAGGTCCAAGGAATATGAGGGGAATGGTGTTTTAGGCAGAGGGTCAGCAACAGCAATGGTATTGAGGCAGGAGCATACTTGAGGTATTAAAAGAAGTACAAAGAAGCCCCAGAGTTGGGTTAGAGTGAGTGGTGGGGTTGGGGAGTAGAATGGTAGAAGCAGAATGTAAGACACTGAGGATGGCCAGCACACACAGAGGTCTGCCCTCCTTGTAAGGATTGTGGCTCTTTCTCTGAGCAGGGTAGAAAGCTTTGGAATACTTTAAGCAGGAATAATGTGATTTTCATCTGATTTTGATCTGAAAATCAGTTGTCTGATCACCTGAGGTGAAGGCGTGGGTAGGAAGCAGTGGAAATGAAGTGAGAGGCAGAGACACTAGTCAGGAAGTACAGCAGTAACCCAAGTGAAAATGATGGTGGTGTGGGTGGTAGCCGTGAAAGTGATGACTAAACTGTTAGATTCTCAAAATATTTTTGAGGAGAAGACAAACAGCAGATGATGGTGTTTTAGAAAGAAAGGGGCAGAATTTTTAAAGATGCAAACTAAGGACTTACATTTATTATTTCACGTGATTTTTCAAAGTTCAGTGCTTTCAGAGGAATATAGAAACGAGTGTATAATTTGAAAGCGAATAAAAATTTGGACCAGAAGACTTTTACATTCATTATCTAACTCCATAAAACTGTTTCTACCTTCTGTTCTGTAGTAATATATTTCAGTTTTCACATTGTTTGGTAAATATTCTCTTTATTTTGCCTGGTTCCCATTGGCTTTGTGTCATTTCTCACTGTAAAAAATGGAAGGAAAGAAGAAAGAAAAGAGGGTGGGAGGGAAGGCAGAAAGGAAGGGAGGAGGAAGAAAAGGGAAGAGAGAGAGAAATAAAAGAGAGAGAGAGGAGTGTAAAATGTTATATAGAGAAAAGAGGGCATAGGGTGGGTGAAAGTTGGTTAAAATCAGAGTCTGCCAGCATTCTCTTGGAAGTCTGAGAGACCAGGTGCTAGCTGACAAAACTCAGGAAACTTGGCTAACTGTGTGTTGGGGAGGCATAATATTCTGACACTATATCTGGGAATCAAATAATCTAAGAAGATGGAGTCTAAATCAGTCACAATGTAGTCAATTTAAGTGAAAAGCTTCATTCCAAGAATGCAGGATGAGGAAAAAGAATAAAGTTGCAAAAGTACCAGAGGTGGGAATGACAGAATGGTGGGACAAGCTACAGACTTTGTAGGAATGTCCTGCCTAGATCTCTGCAAAAAGGAGTGCTCTGGTGTTTAAAGGCTAGTACCTTTCCCTTCCACTCAATTCTAGCTTTGGAGCATGTGGTAGGCAGAATAGTGGCCCCCAATGATGCTAAAACCCTAGTTGCTAACATGGTGAAAAATCTTTGCTAAAGCCCCTAATAGGCCTTTAGCTCTTATGCCAAATAAGAAATTATAACTTTGTAACTGATATTTCTATATTATTCCAGGGACATAGGTTTCAAACCAAGCTAGCTGTGGAACCTTCTTGATACACGTTACTAGATAATCCAGCAAAACATCTGATGACAAATGTCTTCCAGAGTATGCTCTTTCTGTTTCTGAGTCACCTAGCGCAGATCTTTGGCCCTGTGTTATAGTTACACAAGCAGGATTTTGAGTGATTGAATATAGTTATGGTTTAAGAAGACTATATGAGATAGATGATTAGGATAAAGACATGAGAGGCCTCTGCATGCATGTCCAAGTATGGCAAGCTAAGAAGACTATGGCTATGGTCACTCAATGGGAAGGCCAGGGGACTAGAAACAGAAAGCACTGTGATCAGTAATGTAGGAGAGTAAACAGATGTTAGAGAGGAGAATCCCTTTTGTATACTTTGAGACTGCAGTCCAGAAAACGACATATAGGAGGAGTTGCTCAGAAGGCAATGGAATAAGTAGTTTTAGAGCTCTGGAGAGTAGTGTAGGCCAATTAAAGTCAGTGGGGTGGTAGTGTTTGCCCTTGGAGATGGCAGGGTGAGAATAGAGCTTAGGACAAAACCCTGAGGAACAAGACACATGTAAGGAAAGCAGAAAGGAGTAGGAACTCCTATAGGCAATCTCAAAAGAGCAAGCTGAGAAGGAAGATCATAGCCAGAAAACATAATATCTCTCATAGCAGTCAGAAAATTTGAAGAAAAAAATCTTTATTCACAGTGACAAATCACCAGCGATGTCTTTGTACTTCTTAAGGAGTCCAGGGAGAGCCCTGATTGGTAGTGTTTGCTGATTTCTGTGTACATATTCCCAACATGCTTGATTTCAAACTATCAACATGAAGTTGATTGGAGCCAGTTCCTGCCTACCACAGCATCAAGTGTAACTAAAATGGAGCTGAAGTAATTCATCAGCTTGTAACTTTCATTACTGAGACTCTTTTCTGTGTGTATTGGAAGGGGGAAGGGGAGAGATAGAGGACTGTTCCTGAGAGGCCTGAATACAACATCCTTCTGCATATCACAAAACCCTGCTTCTGTCCTCATTCTCAGTTATAGCAAACAAACCTTAATAGAAAGTGTATCCATGACCTAAAACACTAAGCAAAATTTCCTAGACATTTCAGATACTGTAACTGTATAGATTTCTTTCCTATCCATTGACTAAAAGAATGGCACTTTTTTAATTTCAAAGGTATATAAAAATATAAATAATGACAGCTGTGTTAGAAATAGGAAAATAAAAATTGTATCTTATTTTAAAGTTTAGTAATAATATATCATGTGCAATTAATACTTAAAGAATAAAATAAAGTCCTAGTGCTTTGATTGCTTTTTATCTTATTATTTTTCATAATTTGGACTAAGTTGTTGACCTATTAGAAAAACATATGTACTTGAATCACACCTATCTTGTAAACATTTTTTAGGACAGAGACAATATTCTACATTTCTGAACACTAATAAACTATCTGCTATGAAGATTTTCACCTTTCAATCAAATATGTCTTTCTAATTTCTATTTGATGCCTAATAAAAATTTTTACAGGTTTTTCTAGTGAGAATATTTAATAAGATTGCTAATTAAGAGGATGATTAGAGGAAGAGAAAGGAAATAATAACTTAAAATGACAAAATACTTGTCCATTATAATATCCAGCACAGGTTTGCATCTTCTTTAGGAACTCACATATAGAAGGTCATTTTCTATTAGCACCCCTCAAATTTTATGTTTTTAGATGTTTTCAATTCATTGACTGAATACATTTGAACACAACCCAGCCACTAGGTGTCTGTTGCAATCCAGTCCCACAATGTTGTGAGAAATTATCACTGAGAATAGTGACTAGCTTTATGCTATGACTTAATATATTCATCACCTACTTGGCTCATTTACTCGGCACTAGCTCACAAGGACTCCTGTCACCCAGCTCATATTCACATGCTTCATATTTTACCAGACAGTATTTTTTTTCCTGCTTGGAAATAGGGTCACAATATATTTTACTTAAGCTAGTGTTTTGTGTATACTGGTTTCCTTTCTCAAAGCACTAAAGTTGCTTTCTGGTTACTGTATAGCTCTTAAGTTTGACTAAAGCTTTTCTCATGGGTCTGAAAGACAATAGAAATTGGGTTATATCTCTCCAGATATCAGAGCAGCCACTATAGAAGAAAATATCCCTGTCTATTATTACTAATATAATTCCATTCTTTTAAAAGCCTACTAAAATTTTAAAACTCAAGGTCTTATCTTTAGGATATGCTTTTTTGTATTACATTAATTGACCCATTGCAAATATCTTCTTTTTGCTAATATGTGATTTTTCATCTTGATTTAACATTAATTATCTACTGACTGGACTTCCCTTTGTTGTTTGAGAGATTTCTTAATCTATGTTAAATAAGTAAATGTTTATTGCTACTCATTTTCAAGTATCCTCCATGGAGCTGCCCACAGAACTGCAGTTTGATCTTGGATACATACCTACAATTCAGAATGGTAGACCTCCTGATTTTTAAATTCTGGATTATGTTAAAATTATTTTTTATTTTCCTCACTCATGGACTCATCGATGTAGTATTGTGTCTCATGACTGAGAGTAACATATTACTTATTAGCGACTTTAGACAATTAGTTTTTTTATTCTCAGAAGTGAATTTCATAAGCATCTCTTAATCTATATGTTCAAATGAACATAGTTTTCTAAATTTATTGAAAATATGATTTAATGTAATCTAATAATAGACAAGCAGTTCAAAACATATTTTCATTAATTTAGCTTAATCTTTCTAATACATGCTTGCAGATACTGATTTTAACTAGCAAAAATCAGTTTCATGAGACTAATGCAAAAGAACATCAAATATCAAGTTAATTTCTTGCTGCAATGGTTTCTCTGTCATTTTGATCATGAGAACATTTTTATGTGATTTCTTTCTGCAAATAATTTGTATAGTCTGTAAACTCTCTTTGACATTTTCTGTAATAGTATTTCATTTTGATGTCAAGTGAATTTACAGAATTTTTTGGTTTGCTCTCCCAACAACATATCTACCATTATATCAATTTTTCCTTGGTTTGTCATCAAACTAAACTTTGTGCAACTGAAAAACAAATATACAATGATACAGAAAAATGTGGCCTTAGAGTTAAACAGCTGTGTAAATTTAAAGTGCTCAAAAAAGTCAGTTTAAAAATGACCTATTTTTTTTTTAATTTGGAATCTCTCTCCGTACCCAGGCCAGAGTGGAGTGCAGTGGCATGCTCATGGCCACCCCAGCGTCGACCTGCTGGGCTCTGGCAATCTTTCCACCTCAAACTTCCAAGTAGACAGAACTACAGCCGCACTACCATGCCTGGCTAATTTTTGATATATTGTGGAGATGAGGTCTCGCCAAGTTGTCCAGGCTGGTCTCGAACCCGCGGGCTCAGGCAATCCAAAGTGCTGGGATTATAGGCTAAGCCACAGAGTACTGGGATTACAGGCTGAGCCATTGAGCCCGTCAAAAAATACCTATTAAAAAGCACTTGGGAAAAGTAGAAAGAAATAATATTATAACAATAATTTTCCTAAATATTTTATCATGTTCAAACTGCAATGATCCTTTCTAACATCAACTAGCCTGTCTTTGGTCTAAACGAAAATATTTATATATAAGGTGCATTGCATTTGATTATTAGGTCATTAACTTTAATCCTTTTCTAGTCTTTCATGCTATTTGATGTCACTACATAAAAAATTACTTTTATCAACTTCTATATCTCTGAAACAGAATACTTATACCCCACTAACAGTCAAGCACTACTAGTGAAATTATGCACCCATTAGTTAACAGATGTTTTGTGAAAAAAAAACAAAACAACTTTTGTTGTGAGTGCCAGTTATTTATTATTTTTCTGCCATAGAGATCACATACCACAGCCATGTAATTTTCTTTATAGAACATGGCCTGCTTTATAACTTAATACCAGAGCAAAGTTAAAGGTAGAATAATAACTGTGCATAAATTTAATCATCAGAAAAAGGTTTAAGTTTTTTCTTTTTCTAGATTTTCAATAAAATAGCTAATCAAATTTATAGTCAGTAATTGAAATGTTTTGAAATAGCTTTCTCCACCTTCTAAGAAAATGTTTTTAAAAGTGATATGAATATATTTGCTTTTAGAGGCATTGTTATTCCTATATCTTTAGGATGGTAACTTTATGTCTAGAAAGCCGCAGAACAGGAATCAAACCAGAAAAATAATCTTAGTAACATCATAAATTGAAATTGTTATTTGTCCCAGTATATATTTTCTTTGTCAGTAGTCTTATAGCTACTGGATTTAACACATACTATATAACAGTGTTTGAGATTCCATCCCCACAGACACTCTTTTATCAAATATAACTTCTCTCAGAAACAGAAGCATTTGTACTTTTCAACAGTCATTGAAATGAGTGTGTATATTTTCACATTTTTAAATTTATGAATGGGTCCATAACTGCTATACTTGGACTGGAACTGATTTAAATATAAACCACATATGCAAAGTTTTATACATACTTGTTTTTATTTTGTTAATTTTTTGCATAATCAATGTAAAAGAAGTAGTGCTACAGGCAGGCAATTAAGCTTTGTTCAACCAGTTCATCATCAATGGAACATATTAGCTAATATATATTTTTGAAAAATATATTAGCATATCACAGCCCTGTATCAGGAAGAACACAGTGGTTGGCAGACTTCTTGTTAGAATTGCAGATGTGGGTTTGTCTCAGAAATCAAATATTTTATGAATATAGCACAGATGTGTTTGGGTAGATTGTAACAGACTCTTATGTAACAATGTCTTTAAGGAAATAGGTAGACATTTAAGTAAATATTAAATTGGCATCACACAAGAAATTACAATTTAGGAAAATGAACCTGGAAATGATGGGTATGTAAATAAGAATGAGGTAAGGACCTCAATGTTGTCATGATAAGAACAGTGTATAGAAAATAACTAATACCAAAAAAAAAACTATAAAATAAATGTTGGTAGCAACAGCACTTGGTAGGATAGACACAAGAGAGAAGCAGTAGTCAAAGATTAACACAATGGTTCTCCTCTCCTTAGGAAATAGGAAGATTTAAAATAATTTTAACTGCTAAAATAAGAAATTACCAGATTAAACCAAGTTATCAAACTATTCTTAAAGCCATTTAAAAATTGTGAGTAAAGAATTTCAAAGGAATAAAACTCTAAACGAAAGTTCTCTTCCTGGAAGAGTGCATGATGGAGTAGGCTTTTATTTACCTGGAGATTGTACTTCAAGTTGGGGACAAGGCATGCAAAAAGAGTATGAATATTTTTCAAGAATGGGATAACCAGGCAAATCTTGAGGAACTGACAGGTTGTCAAATCAAATTTAAGTCTGAAGGAGGTCCACAGGCGCCATGGCTCAAACCTGTAATCACAGCACTTAGGGTGGGCAAGGTGAGAGGATTGCTGAACTGGTGACCAGCCTGAGCAACATGGTGAGACCTCATCTCTACAATAAATAAAAATTTTTTTAAAAATTAGTTGGGTGTGGTAGCGCACGCCTGTAGTTCTGGTTACTTAGAAGGCTGAGGTGGAAGGATCACCAGAGCCCAGCGGGTCGAAGTTGGGGTGGCCATGAACGTGCCATTGCACTCCAGCCTGGGCGACAGAGTGCGACTCCAACTCAAAAATAAAGGAGAGCTTTGCTGAGTAAACAAAGGCTGAGGATGGAGCTTTGTAGTCTTGTACGTTTGCAGTCATTTAGTCTAGCAGCCCCACTGGTCTCAAGTTCCGTTATCTCAAATGTCCACTGTCCTGAGGCACGCTGGTCCTGCAGAATCAAAGTCTCAAGGTTTTAACATCTCATGTCTTTATAGTCTCATGTTCTTTTTGTTTCTCAGAAAACTAAAGTCTTGAAGAAAAAAGGTCTTCAGTTTACAGAGTTTCAAAGTATTCGAGTTGTGCAGTCTAATCTTGTAAGGTATGCTTTCCTTCAGAGTCAGTCATGTGTCACATAAAAATTCAGTCAACAATGGACTGCATATACCATGGTAGTCTCATAAGGTTACAATGGAGCTGAAAATCTCCTGTTGCCTAGTGATGTCATAGATATCCTAACATCATAACCTAATGCTTTACTCACGTGTCTGTGGCAATGCCAGTGTAAATAAATCTATTGCACAGCTAGTCATATAACAGTATAGTGCATAAAATTATGTACATTATATAATATTTGTAATTACATTAAACAACTACATTACTGGTTCATGCATTTACTATAGTATGCGTTTTAATCATTATTTTAGAGTGAATTATTTCTATTTATTTAAAAGAAAGTTAACTAGGAAAGAATCTCAGGTGATATTCCAGAAGACCTTAGAATAGGATAAGATGTGGCAAAGGAAGAAAGTGATATGGAAAATCCTGGCCCTGTAGAGGCCTAGTGTAGTTTGTGGATTTGTATTTTGTTTTTTAGTCAATAAATTCAAAAGGTAAAAAATAAACATAAAAATATTTTAAAATAGAAAAATTTCATAAAATACAGATATAATGAAAATATTTTTGTATAGCTGTACAATGTGTTTATGCTTAAGCTAAGAGTTATTATACAAGAATGCAAAAAGTTAAAAAGAGTTTATAAGGTAAAAACATTACAGTAGAACTAAGGTTAATTTATTATCAAAAATAAAATATTTTATAATAAACTTAATGTACCCCACGTATACAGTGTTCATAAAGTCTACAGTAGTATAATGTCCTAGGCCTTCACATTTACTCACCACTCATTCACTTACCCAGAGCAACTTCCAGTCCTGTAGCCACCAGTCATATCTAAGTGCCCTATATAGGTGTACCGTCTTTTATCTCTTGTGCTGTATTTTTACTGTACCCTTTCTATGTTTAGATACACTCTAGGATGTTCACACAATGATAAAATTGCCAACCACTCATTTCTCAGGATATATCTCCATCATTAAGTGATGCATGACTTTATTTGAAAACAGAGATAAACTGAGTGTAACCAAAGCCATAAGTAAATTGCTGCCCAATTAAACTTCAATCTGAATAACAGTCCAAACTTTTTGTCAGTACAAAGAGTTGAGCCTCGATTAAAAGCAAAGATCTTAGAGTTTTAGTGCCTAAATTCATTGAGAAACTAAAACCATACCACCCCTCCAAAACACCTCAACACCTAATTATCTGGTTGACTCAACTGAGCATGTTATTCTGGCTTTTAAGTTGCCCAACCAGATGAAAAAATATATATATAACCAGTAGATAAAAGCAAATTTAAATATGATAAATAGAAAAATCCAAATAATACAATCGTCAGTAAATAACTTGAATTTATCTATTAGAAGTATCTTAAAATTAGCAGAAATAGATGTAATAAGTTAAGAAAGGAATCTCAGAAGTGATTTGGAAAATGTATATAAAGAACTAAATTGAAATCCTGAAACTGAGAAATATAATATTTGAAATTTTAAAACTCACAGCAAGGAATTAGCAACAGAGAAAACCTAGCATAATACCAGTTAATAAAAATATTTAAAATGAATTATCTGAAGACGAAGATTGAAATAAATTGAATAAAAACTCTGTGACTTGTTAAATGGAATTCAACAGTGAATTGGAATAGTAGATAAGAGAAAATAAGGAAGATAAATATTTGATAAAATATTAAATATGTTTTCAAATTTAATAAAACAATGGCAACCCATTAATCCAAGAAGATAGCAAACTTCTAGCAGAATAAATATTAAGAATATAATAGCTGAGCAAATAATAGCAAAACTGCTGAAACTAAAGATAACAAAAAAAATCTTAAACACAGGAAGAAAAAATGAAAACATTATATAAAATGTAGCAAGATAAGCCGCACAGCATATTTTAGATCAGAAACAATAGACCCAGAAGAAAATAGAACATATTTAAAAAATTGAAAGAAAAAAATGCAATAAATACATTCCAAAACCTGTCACCTGTTATATCTATCACAAAAATGTCAAGAGAAGGGAAGAGGCTTCCCATCTGATCAAGATGAAGTAACAGGAATTAGATTTCTCCACCTAACTGAAACATCTAAAGCACTGGATAAAACATAAGTTTCGCAAATGTAATCTATGTTGACATAATGAGCAACAAGACATCATAAATATCAGGAAGGGAAGGACTATGATCCCTAAGAGATAGAAAACAGATGAAATGAGCTTTATTATTTTCCACCACACTGACTAGAGAAAATTTTCAGGACACAGCATAAAGAAGGAGACCCAGTCAGAGTTCAACTTGAGTTGAGATGATGGAGTTCATTTACTGTCGGAAGCAAAAATGATAACAATATATTGGGTATTTGTAACATTTATAGATGTAAAATATATAGCAATTATAGAACAAAATGTAGAAGGAACCTAAATGGAATTATACTGTAAAATATAAAACAAGATAAATGAAAGTAGTATAAAACTCAACCATATTAATGATTCTTTAAATGCAAATTGTCAAAGCACTCAAGTTAAAATTTTAAAAAATTAACAGACTGTTTATAAAGTAAGACTGATTTCTATTTTGTGAGTAAAAGATTTGTGTTAAGTATATCTCAAACAGATTGAAAGCAAGGAAGTGGAAAAAGAAAACACTGAGCATAACAATGATGTGGTAGTATCATTAACATTTTACAAAATAAACTTCAAGATAAAGAGTCTTGTCAGAAAGATATGTGTCTTTTTTACAGTAATGATGGTTAATTCATCAGGAAGATTTAACTATTTTAATCGTGTAGTACCCAACAGGGTTTAAATATGCATGAAGCAAAAATTGTCAAAAATAAAACAGGAAGAAAGCTAAATACATAATTTTGGTTGAAGAATTTCAGCACCCTCATCTCTGTGAGTGAGAATAAGAAGACAAAAAATGTAAGCATATTCTTAAGCAGCACTGTCAACCAACCCGGGGAACTTGACATTTACAGAGTACTACATAAAGCAAACACAAAATACACCTTATTCTCAAGAGCACATGAGGCATTTGCAACATTTTGGACCTTAAAAAAGTCTAAATATATTTAAAAGGCTGAAATAATATTCAATAGGTTCTCTAAATACCATGAGTTTTAATTAAAGAGCAACAACAAAAAGATATATAAAAAACTTCTAGTAGTTGGAAATTAAGCAGCACAATTCTTCCACTGTGGTCTGAGAAGGTGCATGGCAGTATTTTAATCTTATGGAATTTATTTATGCTTGATTTATGGCCAAAGATGTGGTTGATTCTACAGTACATTCCATGTGGTGATGAGTAGAATGTATATGCCATGGTTGTTGGGTGGAGTATTCTGTAGGTATCAATTAAGTCCATTTGATCAAGCATCACACTGAGGTTACGGACCTCCCACTTGATTTTTTGTCTTGAAGACCTGTCTAGGGTGGTGAGTGGGGTATTTAAGATCCCAGCTATGATAGTGTTAGGATCAATATCTTTTTTAAATTTACCTAGAAACTGCTTTATGAAAGTTGGTACTCCTATGTTGGGTGCAAATATGTTTAGGATGGATATTTCTTGTTGATGGATTGAAACTTTTCTCATTATGTAGTGACCTTCCATATCTTTTTAAATTTTTGAAAGCTTAAGGGGTATTTTGATACCCTTTAAAGTTTTGACAGCTTAAAGAATATTAAGATCATGACTCTTGCTTTCTTTTGTGTTCCATTCACCTGAAATTTTGTTTCCCATTCTCTTACTTGTAGTCTGAGAGTGTCCTTTCTGGTGAGATGAGTCTCTTGGAGACAATATGTTATTGCCTCATGATATTTTATCCACTTGCCGTTCTATGTATTTTCAGTGGTGCATTAAGTCCATTCATATTTGAGTTAATTATTGAGAGGTGAGAGTTTATCCCTGTCATGAGGTTCTTACAGAGTTTGCTGTTGTTGCTGCTGTTTGTTTGTTTATTTGTTGTCTTTCTTTTGATTTTGGGGTTGATTCATGTGTGTTTTCAATCTTTTTCCTGCATTCTTGTGAAAGGCATTGACATTTTTTCCCTTTCTTCTGTGTTTAAATATTTTCTTAAGTGTTTCTTGTAGAGCTGGTCTGGAGGCAGCATAAACTCTTAGGGATCAAATGTTTGGGAAAGATTTTAATTCTCCATCACTGATGAAGCTTAGCTTAGCTGCGTAGGTAATTCTTGGTTGAAATTGTTTATCTCTGAGAACTTTGAAGCTTGGGCTCCAAGCTCTCCTAGCCTGAAGTGTTTCTGTAGATAAGTCTGCTGCTATTCTAATTGGTCTTCCCCAGGAGGTAGTCTGATCTTTCTCTCTTGCTGCCTTTAGGATTTTTTCTTTTATACTTATTTTGTGTAGGACAATTACCACATGTCTAGGAGTTGATCTTCTCATTTGTTGTCTTCAGGGTTCTCTGAATCTCTTGTGTTTGAATGTTCATGTCACTGATGAGATAAGGGAAGTTTTCTTGGATAATTTCATGGAATGTTTGTTCTAGGGTGGTCTCTGTCTCTATCTGCCTCAGGGATTAGTTTTAAATAATTGCTTACCTTTTAGGTTTAGGTTTAATAATTCCTCATCTCTTAGGATTAAGTTTAAATAATTGCTCATCTATTCTGTTATGTCTTTTAAGCTTCTTTTCTATATTTTTAACATTTTGAGTTAGTTTCATATTTTTGTGCTCAAGCTCTGAGATTCTTTCTTCTGCTTAGTTAATTATGTTTTCCATGCTTACCAGTTTGTTATTTATTTCATTCATTGTATTCTTTATTGCTGTTATCTCCATTATCAACTCCTTTATTATTTCCTCTTGTCTCTCTTCATTTCTATTTATTTTGTCTATTAATATCTTGATATCTAGGTTTGTGGTTTGGGACCAGTCATTCTGGGGGCTCTTCATTGTTTGTGTTCCCAAGTCTGTATTCTCATTGGTTGATCTCCCAGGTGTATGTATGAGACTAATATTCTTCCTTTGGTTTTTCTTCATTTGTATAGATTTTCCTCCCCCTCCCTTTTTTTTTAACCTCTTCTTTAATTATTTTGTTCAGGGATGGGGGTGTTCCTTTTACTTCTGTTTGCTCATTCTCCTATTCTTCCTTATGTAGGTCCTTTGGCTTTTTCAATTCTGAAGCTGAACTGTGGGTGGGGGTCTGTACTTTTTGCAGTTTTAAGATTTAACTGAGGGGGGGAGCTGTGATTCAGAAACTATCTGCAGATCCCAGTATCTGCTGACAGCTGTGTGGACCCCCTGGAACCCACTTTCCACTGCATTACAACCTGTCCATGCAGTAAGGCTGTAGGTTTGCCCCTTAAAAGCAAAATGAGGTAAGAAAAAGGAAAATAATTGAAAAAAGGAGGAGGAGGACAAGAGGAAGGTGGAGAGAAAAAAGAAGAGGGAAAAAGACAGGCGTAACAACTGACAAATAAAAAGAGACACAAAGAAAAGATTTTTTAAAAAACCATACAGACAATCATACACACACAAACTGACAAAAAAAAAAAAAAAAAACCCTATTGATATACTCTCCCTCAAAAATGCCCATACATAAACAGGAAGTTTTTAAAAAGCATTAAAATAAACAAAACAAGTATGAAAACGTAACCAAAAACGGAAATGAAGAGAGAAGAGAAAAAAACTAAAACAAAAAGTAAACAAACAAAAAAGAAAGCAAGCAAAACAAACAAAAATAAAACTCATTCTAATGTTGTTCCTATAATTCTAACGTCTTTTCAACTCTGGTCTCCAGTCCTCCCCTCTGCTCTCAGCACAGGCTGATAGGATTTCTCTCAGTGTAGGGCAGATGCCCCACGGACTACTGTGAGAGGAGGATGGATCAGATCTGGACTCACCCTGCTTGCTCTCACTGCTATCAAGTCTCCCACTCAGATCTGATATGTCTGTGCCTGTTCCAGAGTGGGGAAGGGCATCTATCTCTCCATGTTTGATAAGGAGATAACCTCTAGGTCCCAGGTTGAAGGCTGGGCAGAGATGGGCAGGGCAATGCAAGTCTCTGCCTGGTCCCCAGACAGAGAATATAGCACCAGTTGGTCTTTCCTAACTGGTGATGGGATTCCTTTTCAGCTTTTCCCTGCCCTCTCCACAGATCCTGGGGATTGTGCTGCTCTGCTGTCATAGGTTATGGTCTGGGCCAGGTGTCTAGTGAGGATCATTTGCTTTCCGCTTTCTCTCCTCAGAAGAACAGCAGAAGATCCTGTGCACCAGGGGCTCCAATCTCAGGGCAGTGGTGGGTTGCAGTCAACTTCAGAGGGGATCCCTGGTGCATGAACCTTATTCTCCCCTCAGATGGACTTTCACTCACCCACCAGCACATGCCCCCTCACACAGAGAGTCTTTATGTACACTCGTTTTTGCAGATACTCTTACGGTCTGACCTGTTCCCTTGCCATCTTTCTGAAAATCCTCTAAGCAACATAATTCTAAATCATCTTCAGATTAAAGACATTACAAGGAACATTTTAAAAAGAAATAACAAGCTGGGCTCGGTGGCTAAACCTGTAATCCCGCGCCTTTGGGAAGCTGAGGTGAGTGGATTGCCTGAGCCCGCGGGTTTGAGACCCGCCTGGGCAACGAGACCTCACCTCTACAATAAATCAAAAAATCAGCCGGGCGTGGTAGCGCATGCCTGTAATTCCGGCTACTTGGAAGGCTGAGGCAGAAAGGATCGCCGGAGCCCAGCAGGTCGAGGTTGCGGTGGCCGGGAGCAGCCACTACACTCCAGTCTGGGCGACAGAGTGAGACTCCAACTCAAAAAAAAAAAAAGAAATAACATAATGTGGAAAAACAACATATCCAGGTGTGTGGTATTCAGCTAAAACAGTGGGTAAAGTGAAATTATAGTTTGAAATGCATGTGCTAAAATTATTAAAATTAAAATTTATTAAAAATTGAACATTTGAATTAAAGACCTCTATTTTCAACCTAGAAAAAAGCTACAAAAAGATAAGCAGATTAGGAAAAAAAGCATGTGAAATAAATAACTTTTAAAAAGTGCACTCAACACAGTAGAAGACAAATAAGAAAAAACTAACAATTGTATTAAAATTGGCTTTAAAAGATATAACAAAATTATGATTCAGTAATTTAAAACCTTGGTATTTGCTTAAGAGAAGTGAAAACATATGCCCACAAAAGGAAAAGAATAAGGAAGAGACAAATAGGAGGAGGAAGAAGAGGAGGGAGAAAAGGAGAAATAAAAGAAGAAAGTAACAGGGAGAGGGAGGAAAGGAAGGGGAGAGAAAAGGACAGATGAAAGGAGAGAAAAGAGAATTTCATAAGATTACACACACATCAAACTATTCATTAAAGAGAGATAGGTAAAAGCAGTTGTGGTCTTAGAGTAATGTAGCACTACTCAGCAATAAAAGGCACTAACCGCTTATATATACAACATGGATGAATCTCAAAATCATAACCAGTAAAAGAAGCTAGAAACAAAGAATACATACTGTGAGATTCCATTTACATGAAATTCCAAAACAGACAAAAGTAAGTAAAAGAAACTAGATTAGTAGTTTTCTTCTGCTTCCATAAGAATTAAATTTGGAACTTTGAGGAGTACTAGAACTATATTATATCTTGTCTTCGGTTGTGATTATGTTGGAATACACATGAGACAAAATTCATTGAACTTAAAAACCTGTCCATCTTCCTGTATGTAAATTGTACTTAAATGTATCAAAGAATAATTAATACACAATATCAAAGCTGGAGGACAGTGAAAATAGCACTGCAATTTACTAAATTAAGTTAGTTATAAGGTAGAATTGTCTTTGGAGTGAGTCCTTTGTCAGACATAATTAGCAAATATTTTTTTCCCATTCTGTTGGTTGCCTCTCCCCTCTTTTGATGGCTCATTTTGCTATTCAAAAGCTTTCAGTTTGACGAGGTCCCATTTTTCTATCTTAGCTTTTAGGGTATTCACTTTTGGGGATTTGGTCAAATACCCATTGCATACTCCAATGTGTATAAGACTGTTTCCTACATTTTCTCCTAGGATTCTTACAGTTTGAAATCTTAAGTTTAGGTCTGATCCATTTAGAGTTGATTTTTGTATATGGTGATAGGTAAGGATCCAGTTTTATTATTCTGCATGTGGTAAGCCAGTTTTCCCAGCACCATTTACTAAATATAATCTCCTTTCCTCAGTGGTTGTTATTGGTGGCCCTGTCAAACATGAGTTTGTTAAGAGACTGAGTTTTTGCTTTTGGAATCTCTGTCCTATTTCATTGGTCTATGTGCCTTTTATCCCCGAAAGATATGTTCTAGAACCCCTAGAGGATGCCCATAACCATATATAGTACCAAGGGAGAGAAAATAGACTTGTATAATATTACACATAAATCAAAATATTCACTAAAAAGAAAATATACCATGGTTTTTTCCTATGCATACATTTCTATGATCAAGTTTAACTTATAAATTATGCATAGTAAGAGATTATTAACAAAAATAATAAAGTAGAACAATTATAATAACATAATATAATAAAAGTTATATAAATATGACATCTCTCCTCAAAATTTCTTATCGTAATGTTCTGTGGGTAGCTGAAACCACAGAAATTCAAGCCATGGATAAGGGGTAAATTCAAGTTATTATTATTATGGGACAACATCAAAACAATATTCATCTCAATACTGTTCAATTTCAGTTAAAAAGAATATGCTTTTTTATAGCAGGATTTATTGAGAGGTTAGAAAATCTCCTACAATGGAAAGGGGAAAGGGGTTGCCCTAAAGAATATACTTGGATGTTGTACTTGTAAGATGCCTAAACAGGACATCTCTGGTGTATTCAAGTGCTAAGATTATAAATACAAAGTCAGAAGCATACTTTAAAGAATATTACAATCAAGTTTACTTATAGTTTGAGGATAATTAATTATAGTGGCTGCACTCGCCTAACAGAAAGAGCTCAGTGGAGACAAAGCTTGTTTGTTTTTCTTTGCTATCCTGATATTAGATAGAACACAAGCATAAAATTCCACATCTGAAAACACTCCAGGTACTGCTTATAGCTGCTGCAGTGAGAAATCAGAGACCAGTATTTCTATGTAGGAATAATGAAAAAGAGAATCCTTAAGACACACCTTGCTGATTTATAATGACCATGTTGGATGTTATCAGCTTTAGAAAAAAATGGTATAAAATATACAAAACACGGTATTGGAGAATCATTTTTCTACTCTTTATTTGGATAACTGAATTAGAGAGACTGAGAGGAAAAATTTGCAGTCGGTAATTAGGGCATCCTGCTTGGAATTAGAGCTAATGTGAAAGTGTTTGGAAAGCTAAATATGCACTCTGTCTTGCTCTTGCTCTTTATGTGTGTGTGTGTGTGTGTGTGTGTGTGTGTGTGTGTGTGTGTGTGTGTGTGTAATATAATACATAACCATATATTATATGTGTATGCAAATATATAAATATAATAATTATTCAAATATATTATTGGTTCTATTATTTATTTGTAAGTGCAAACAGGTGAGTGAAATATTTCAGTTCCACTCATTTAGTATTTGATTTCCCATTAAAGGACATATTAGGGTCCATAACAAGGACTGAGTCTGTAAATTATGTAAAATTGGTTTAATATAACTGAGAGGAAGACCTATTATAATAAAATAGCCTTAATTCCTCTTCACTCCTAAATCTGTTGAATAAATCACTAATAAGCCATCATTTTTGTGTATCATACACTGGAGATAAATGTTTCTTCTAAATGATTTTAATTATTTCCACAAAGATAAGTATATATTCAACATTGATTTTTATATTATATGCTCCCTATATAACCTAAAGACAGCAAGATCCAAAATGTTTTTTTTCTCTAAGTAGGTTGATCAATAACATGTCACATATTGTTTAGTCTTCTGCCAGACTGAAACTTGATATAAGTATCACATCTTACGGATAAGCAATCGTCCTCAAATAATGATTTTTTTTCCTATCATAGTCTATATAAAACGTGTGCAAAAATAACACGTTTTCCTCCAAATTACTCCGCAAACCTAATATGAAATACACACTAATCTTCATTATGTGACAGAAGTTATTTAAGCTACTTAGCTCTTAGGATAACAATGATTTGAATTTGACTTTAATGTAGAAAACAACTACAGTACATTTTCCATTTAGAATGAATGTAGTTTAAATGAGGTTTAATTTTAGAACATAGTTATAAGGTACCTTCTGTTTAGAAATCCTGCTGTTTGGATGTGATTGTATTTCAGAAAATTTGCAGTAACAAATTCCATTTTCTTCAGAATGCTGCCATGTTCATGAAGCTTTTGAGTAGAACACTTGCTGTTACCAGGTACCTTCCATTCACAGGGCTGCCTTCTGAATGTGCTTTCAATTAGGAAATCTCAATAAGTTCATTTTAAAATTTAAAAAAATCTGATTCAACTCTGCAGCTTTGAATTATCAGGCCATTTTGAAACCTGGTTCCCACTGTTCTTGATTTTGAGAGTCTTCCAAATATAGAAAAAATAAAAGTCATGTGCAAAGAGAAGTTTTTAAATTATACAGTTTAAAAAAATTGCCAAAGGACAGATGGTGCAGTCAACATACACAGGGTCATGCATCTCCAGGAATCTTATCACAATATCTACCTCCTACTGTAAATAATTCTATCTGTAAGCACTTGTAACAGTACTAAAAGAAGAAATGAAGCGAATAAGCATAAATCTGTATTGTAGACGGTATGCAGAGAGGGTACCCTGAAAAATCAGCAACTGAAGGAAAGAATGAAAAGCAATAAGAAAATGTCACAGGAATATCATCTGTCTCTTCCAACAATTGAAAAGCACAAGAATTTACCACATAAAAATCTATGCCACTTTCAATTTGTTGTAATTCCTTCTTCATCTAGTTCAAATAAGCCCTGTTTCAGAAAATTCTCTTGTAATCATCATATTGACACTTCATCTAGACTGAGTGCTAATGAGCCAAGATTCTTCTGCCATAATTTTTACCCAAGAGCTCACACTGTCACAGCCCATCAAAGAAGCAGTGCCAGGCTCACTTTCAATCTAAAAACACTTTCCACTTTCAGAAGCTTTGGTTTTCAAGTATAGGGTGCTATTTGTTCCTAAATATCTTTTTTCCTACTCTATTTCAATTGTCTACATGACTTGTAATGAAATGAAGCAAGAATAAAAATGTTCCCTTCACTGTCAATTTGTCTTTCTTCTAGCCTTTCCAAAATCTGATTATTTTCTAGACCAAGCTCTTTAGAAGTAATACTCCAATGGCAGTCATGTATATTTCTGATCTTAAAATTAATTGCAGGAACGTTCTTATGCAGGGAAGAGAAGAATACTATGATAAAAGGAGACAACTTCTAGCAAGAAAAAAAAGGCCTCAACTGTCTAGATGCTATTGAGCAAATCTATTTCATATTAATGGTACTTAGCGGTATCTGCCATATGTCTTCTTTCTTTTTCCTGATTTTATTAGAGCCGTCACTTTCTTATAATTCTTTTCTCTCTCTCACACTCTTTTTTTTTTTTATAACCTCTTCCGAACTCTTAAGGTGATAACTCCATTATCCTAATGGAGATAGCCAAGCCTTGCACTCAAGATGAAGACTCTTGTTATACACTGTTTAAGGTATTTTCATTATTTTTATGATAGAAATACAAATAAAGAACATTAAGTTGTGTCATTACCAATCTTTGCCATTCCAACAAAGAACATATTCATCTAAACTGATCAAACACACACACATAGACACACACACACACACACACACACATTCACATCCACATTTTTTTTCTCTTGTTAGACTGACACTACTAAATGAAGAGATTAGTGTTTTCCTCAGTCTATAGATGTTTCTTTTTTGTTTCTGTCCTATCTCCCTGGACTACCAGCCCCAACCACAGCTATTCTGGGCTTTTTGAGAGGAGAGCCAATTGATTTTTCCCCAAATTCAAACTACATGGGATTGAGATGAGAAAAAGAAAACACTTGCTGACTAATCCCTGTGCCCATCAAATCAGGATTGAACTACATTTTAGCCATAGAATCTGAACTCCAGCAATAGAGTTGTTTCTATATATATATTTTTTATTGTGCTGTTGTTCTCTTACTATTGTAAAAATTTCTGTCAAAATATTTCAAGTTGAACTCTGTAGAAATGAAACAGCTCTTTATCCAACTCTGGATAATTTAGAGAGGAAAGACATCAAAAGAGACATGTTCAAAAAATTTTCTCAAATGCATACGAAAAAATATTCTGAAAAGGCAAAAAATGATGCTAAAGCAGGTAGAAATAGAATAGGGAGGTAAAAATAAATAATGGTGTAGAGTCCTTCATACCATTCTTCTTTTTCTCTTGATGTTCAGTGTCATGATGCTGCTAAAATAATGTATCCCACATATCCTAATGAGTTAGCCCATTACAGTAATGTTGGGTATTTTAAAGTGTATTTTTTCCTAAATATTGCATACACCGACTATAGTGCTTGCTTTATAAGAGAATTACCATACCCTTTATAAAAAACTCCTCAAAAGAATTGCTACGTTTCCTGCTTTCACCTCACAGCTGTCTATTCTTTTTTGAAAAACTTACTTCAAACAAGTGTCTGATTTGCTGCTCCACAAAACTATCCTTATTAGGTTATGTTGCAGATTAATCACCAATTATCTAAATCATCCTATTCCACTTTCAGTAATGTTGTTACAGTTGATTATTTCCACAGCCTCAAAATGCTTTTCCTCCTTTAGTTTAGGAAAACTGCACTCTCTCCTTACTGACATCTCCTTTAAGTATTATTTGCTGATTTAATTGATCTACTCAATCTGTAAACACTAAAATTACCCAGGGTTCAGGACTTGCACGTATTTTCTTTTTAACCTAAACCCAGCCCCTAGGAAACTTGATGCCATCTCATGTCTTTAAATGCCAAATGAAGATGTGAAAATCCAGTTGGATATAGTAGGATGAATAAATAAATTGGAGAGTTTTCATTGAATACATTGCATTTAAAGCCATAAGATGAGCCGGGCTTGGTGGCTCAGCCTGTAATCCTGCGCCTTTGGGAGACTGAGGTGAGTGGATTGCCTGAGCCTGCGGGTTCTAGACCCGCCTGGGCAGCGAGACCTCATCTCTACAATAAATCAAAAAATCAGCCGGGCGTGGTAGCACATGCCTGTAATTCTGGCTACTCGGAAGGCTGAGGCAGAAGGACCACCGGAGCCCAGCAGGTGAGACTGTGGTAGCCGGAAGCGGCCACTGCACTCCAGTCTGAGCGACAGAGTGAGACTCCAACTCAAAAAAATAAAATAAAATAAATAAAGCCATAAGATGGCCAAGGTTATCTGAGTCATACTGTTGTCATTTAACAGTGGATAGAGGAGACCCGCTGATGAACAAACTAAAAGATACATCAATCCAATGCCTCCAACTATTTGTTTTTTCTTTTATGTTAAGATTATACTTAAATGTATGCATGTGCATTTAACAATGCAATTCAATGGGCAGTTTCATTGTCCTATATGTAGTATTTCACCCTTGAATCTTGATAACTCACCATCAACATTCCTGAATTGGCATAGCTGTGATAATTTCTTGGAGATTCTGGAGCCTCCTTGGCCTTGTTAGGATCAGACTGATCTGGGCATAACCTAAGAAATATGTTACACTTATGCATTTCTACTTTATCTTGTTTGTAAGTCATGAGTCCTATTACAAGAAACTGAGCCTTAACCAATATATTTGACAATCTCTGCTTTATTGAAGTTTCAAGGGAAAAATTAGAACAATTATTATGTACCATATTCCCTACTGCTCATAACCTAGAAAGCCCTTTCTCCTCTCTCTACATACCAAAACCCTATCCAGCTTTGGTTCTGACTCCTCCTCTCAGCTATGGCTGGAGTTCATAGAAAACTCTATCCTCAAGAGGAGTCAGGAAGATGGTAGCTGAGCCAGTTGGACTATGAGAGCACTTGTGTGAGTGAGTGTATGGAAAATATTGTGTACGTGCTGGTGAGCAAGTGGGCGTGTGAATGGTTGATTGAATGAGGGCTAGGGAGCTAGCAGCCAGGGCTCTCCTGGTGCAGTGGCTGGTGCCACAGCTGCTGGAATTGGACCCTAGCAATTCCCAGGATGCAGAAGCCGAGCCCCATTTTCTTTTCTTTCTTTTTTTAAATCAACAAACCCTCCCTGGGAAGAAAATGCCTGAGAGACTAAGTAGGGCTCATGAGAGGGTGGTCAGGCCCCTGGTGCAACAGCTGGTGCTACAGTTTCTCTACTTCATCCCTGGTTCTTCCCAGGTCACAGAGGCAGAGCACCATTGTTTTTTGTTTTTTGTTTTTAAGTCAGAAGTTTTCCTTTGAAAAAGCAGCAGGGAGAAACTATCACCCCAGACTCTTCCTCACCATTGAAGCAGAAGAGAGACTGCTGGTTTCTGGCTTTGCCTCACCACTTCAGCACCTGGCAGGGCTCTGGCAAGAGCTACATGCAGAGGGAGGACAGAGACAAGTTCCCATGGAAGAGGATAAGAGAGGCTCCCCACCACCATCTTAAAGGTGATGCAGGAAAGTACTCTGACTTGCTCACCACGGAGCAACAGACCCAATCTCTGTTACTGGCAGATCAGCTACTCAGGGACTGATCTTGGCCCAGAGGGAACATCTTGAGAGCACAAACTTCAGAGGGACCTAAACTTCAGAGTGCTGAGTTCCAGGTGCCCCAACCCCCTACCCTGATCCAGCTGTGGGACAAAGGGTGTGACCAGAAAAGGATGAGGAAGAACTCCAAAGACATCAGTGGCAAGTCCAGGGCTGACCCAAGCCCCTCCACCCCAGCAATTCTCTGAATGGCAGACCCACACAGCTGGGCCATGACTGAGAGGGACAAATCCAAGTGGAGCCTGGACATTAGTCGCAATAAGAGAACTCCATTCCAGGATAGGCCTGACTGGGGCAACCCTGGTGGGAGTACATACCTGAGGAAGAGACAATCCTGAACCTCCCCACAGGAGGAGATCTCCCTGACCATACAAGATTGGGAAGGGAGGCACCTCCACTGCCCCCACTCCTTCCCTGCTTCATTCTCTAAGGAGAGAATGAAAGAGGTGGCTCTATACGAGAGACCTGATTAGAGGAACAATTATAGAGCCTACAACAAGAGGGCAGGATTTTGTTAGTTTGTTTGTATTTAATTTTCAATTATTTTTTAATTTTCAAAATTTTTTTTGACTGTTTGTTAGTTCATCTATTTTTTAAATATTTTTCCTTTGTGCATGAATGTATATGTGAGGGTTTGATCTGCATCCCCCTCTCGTTTTTTTTTCTTTTCTTTTTCTGTTTCTTTCTTCTTTTATTAGTTGTTTTCTGTTCATGTGTGTATGTGAATGATTGTGTTCATCTTTTGATTTTGTTGTTGTTGGTTTTTGCTCTTTTGTTCTTCTGAGTTTTTTTAATATTTATTTTTTATGGTTTAAGATGTGTGTCAATATATGTGTGAGGGTTCAACCTGAATCCGCTTTTCCCCCTCTCTAGTCTTTCTGTTTTTCTTCTCTATTCACTTTGTCCTAGGCATGTGTGTGTGTGTGTGTTTAGTTTCCCTGTTTTTTTATGTTCTTATTTGTTTTGTCTTGGTTTATTGTTATTCCAGTTTGTTTTGGGCTGTGTGTGTATGTGTTTGATTGCTTTTGCATTGGTTTCTGCTTTGCATCATCATATAGAGTGGTGGTGGGGAGTGAGTCTCAGGGTACACATACCATAATAAATGAATATTTTAAATTGTAAGTAGTCTCTGAATCTTAGCATCCCATCCCCTACTTTATTCAAATTTTAAAAACTAGAAGAGGCTGGGCTCGGTGGTTTAGCCTGTAATCCTGTGCCTTTGGGAGGCTTAGGTGAGTGGATTGCCTGAGCCCACGGGTTCGAGATCTGCCTGGGCAGGCAAGACTTCATCTCTACCATAAATCAAAAATCAGCCGGGCGTGGTAGTACATGGCTGTAATTCCAGCTACTTGGAAGGTGGAGGCGGAAGGATCACCGGAGCCCAGCAGGTCGAGGCTGCGGTAGCCGGGAGTGGCCACTGCACTCCAGTCTAGGCAACAGAGTGAGACTCCAACTCGAAAAAAAAAAAAAACAAACTAGAAGAGACCACAAAGTTTCCCATCCACCATCCTATTTCAAAGTAGAACAAATTCAGAGCCCAGATCAGGGAAGAAGAGAGGACTGAACAAACATCAGAAGGGAAAGCCTCTCCCACTGACACTGAATAACAGAACTAAAGAGAAAAACAAGAGATCTGTCACAAATGAGGAAAAACCAAAGGAAGACCTCAGGTGATTTCAAATGTACCAAAGACAAAACTCCTGAAAAATCAGACCTTGTAGCCCAAACAATGGAAGTCACCAATGACTGTCCCCAGAATACAACAGGGATAAGGGAATAAATGGAAAGAGTGAATAAGACTCAAGAAAGACAAGATGCAACACTGAAAGAACTAATAACAGAGACTTTGGCAATAAAAAATTTCATCCAGGAAATAAATAACAAGATGACAAGCATGGAAACCAGAATTAATCTACCTGAATCAAGAATTTCAGAACTTGAAGACTAGAACATGGAATTAACCCAATCTCTAAAAAACATAGAAAGAAGACTCAAAAAGAAAGAACAAAGCCTACAAGATACGTGCGATTATATCAAGAGGCCTAACCGACACCTGGTTGGTATTCTAGAAGAAGAAAGGGAAATGAAGAATAACTTGAAGCAAGTATACCAGGAGGTAATCCAAGAAAACTTTCCCCATCTTAGCCTGAATGTGAATGGAACAAATACACCACTGAAAAGACACAGAAAGGCAAACTAGATAAGAAAACATGACCCAATTATTTGCTGCATCCAGGAAGTTCATTTCACCACAGGGGATGCACACAGACTCAAATTTAAAAGATGGAAAATGAGTTTCCAGCCAAATGGATCACAAAAGAAAGCAGGAGTTGTGATCTTAATATCAGACAAAACAACCTTTAAGCTATCCAAAATTTTAAAAGTTGCAAAAGGACACTACATAATGATAAAAGGTTCAATCCCTCAACAAGAAATATCCATCCTAAACATATTTATACTCAACACAGGTTTACCAGCATTTATAAAGCAACAACTAAATCAACTAAAAAAAGATATTGACTCTAGCACTATTATAGTAGGGGACTTGAATACCCCACTAACAGCCCTAGATAGATCATCAAAGCAAAAAATCAAAAAGGAGATCCAGACCTAAACTTGACACTCGACCAAATGGACTTAATAAATACCTACAGACTATTCCACCCAACAACCACAGAATATACACCACATGGAACATACTCCAACATTGATCACATCCTTGGCAATAAATCAAGCATAAGCAAATTCCATATGGTTGAAATCTTGCCATGCACATTCTCAGACAGCAGTGAAATAAAAATAAATGTCAGCAACAACAACATTACCCCAAAGCCCACAAGGACATGAACACTAAACATCATGATGCTGAACAACTACTCGGTCAACACCGAAAGATTCCTGTAAACAAATGAAAATGAAGAAACATCTTACCAAAATGTTTAGGATGCCATGAAATCAGTTCTAAGAGAGGAATTTATATCTCTATGAGCACACATCAAGAAAACAGAAAGATCACAAGTGGAGAGTCTAACAAGTTACCTAAGAGAGTAGGAAAGAGAAGACCATCAAAACCCATCCTTTAGCAGAAGAACCCAAATCACCAAAACAAGAGCCCAAATATGGGAATAGAAGACAAATATATTATAGAAAACATCAACCAAACAAAAAGCTGGTTCTTTGAAGGAATTAACAAGACTAATGGACCCCAGCCAGAAAAAGAGAGAAAAAGCCCAAATAATCACAATCCAAAATGCAAAAGTTCAAGTCACAACTGACTCTGAAGAAATACAAAAGATTATTAGAGACTCTATGCACACCTATACTGAAACAAACAGGATAACCTAAATGAAATGGAAAACTTTCTGACATCACACAACCTCCCTAGGTAGAAACTAGAAGACATTGAGACACTAAATAGACCAATAATAATGAAGAAAATTCACTCTGTTGTAAGAAAACTACCTACAAAAAAAAAAAAAGCCCTGGACCAGATGGCTTTCCAGTAGAATTCTACAAAGCATATGAGGACAAGCTGATACCAACCCTATTGAAAGTATTCCAGGCAATTGAGAAAGATGAAATTCTCCCGAAATCATTTTATGAAGCTAACATCACATTGATACCCAACCAGGTACAGATTCTACAAAAAAAGAGAACTACAGGCCAATATCCCTTATGAACATAGATGATAAAATCCTGAACAACATTCTAAGAAATCTGATCCAAAAACACATCTCAAAAATCATCCACCATGAACAAGTAGGTTTCATCCCCAAATGCAGGGCTGGTTCAATATTCGCAAGACCATAAATGTAATTAAATACATCAACTGATGTAAAAACAAGAACCACATGAAAAAAATTGAAATACTTCGGCATCTTCCTAACCAGAGAAGTGAAAGACCTTTACAATGAGATCTACAAAATGCTGCTGCAAGAAATCCAAGAAGACACAAACAAATGGAAAAATATTCCATGCTCATGGATAGGAAGAATCAACATTGTTAAAATATCTGTCCTACTAAAGGGAATCTACAGATTCAACGCAATACCCATTAAGTTACCAACATCATTCTTCAAGACCTGGAAATGACAATACAGAAATTCATTTGGAAACATAAACAACCACGAATAGCCAAAACAATTCTTAGCAAAAGAAACAGTACCGGAGGTATCACACTTCC
The DNA here is from genome assembly GCF_000164805.1 of Carlito syrichta. Classification (NCBI taxonomy): domain Eukaryota; kingdom Metazoa; phylum Chordata; class Mammalia; order Primates; family Tarsiidae; genus Carlito; species Carlito syrichta. The sequence continues at coordinate 77,971 of NW_007246034.1, forward strand.
AGACTTCAAACTTTATTATAAGCCTACAGTAATCAAAAGAGCCTGGTATTGGTATAAGAACAGGCACATAAACCAATGGAAGAGAATAGAGATTCCAGAAGCAAAGCCTCAATTCCTCAACCAACTCATCTTTGACAAAGCCTCAGCAACAACGACTGGGGAGATGAGAACCTATTCAGTAAATGGTGCTGGGAAAACTGGCTGACCACATGCAGAAGATTGAAACAGAGCCCCTACCGATCACCGTACACAAAAATTAACTCTAAATAGATCAAAAGCCTAAATGTAAAACCTCAAACTATAAGAATCTTAGAAAACGCAGAGACACACTTATAGAAATTGGAACTGGCAACCAATTTCTGATCAGAACACTAAGTGCCTATACCATAAGAAATACAATACACAAGTGGGACCTCACCAAACCGATGAGTTTCTGCAAAGCAAAAGAAACCATCAAGAGAGCAGGGAAACAGCTCACAGAATGGGAAAAAAAATTGCCAACTGTATATCTGACAAAGGCCTAACATCTAGGAACTACAGGGAACACCAACATGCTGAAAAGAAAAAAACAGCCCCATAAGAAAGTGGGCAAAAGATATGAATAGACCCTTCTCCAAAGAAGACACACGGGCAGCCAACAGACACATGAAAAAGTGCTCAGCCTCACTCATCATTACAGAAATGCAAATCAAAACCACTTAACCCCAGTAAGAATGGCCATCATTAATAAAACAAACAACAACAGATGCTGGCAAGGATGCAGAGAAAAAGGAATGCTTCTACACAGCTGGTGGGAATGCACACTAGAGCAACCTCTTTGGAAGATGGTGTGGTGATTTTTGAAAAAACTGGAAATTGACCTTCCATATGACCTGGCAATTCCCCTATTGGGAATATACCCAGAGGAACTCAAAGCATTCTACAAAAAAGATACCTGAACATGTAGGTTTGCTGTAGCTCTATTCACAATAGCAAAAACATGGAATCATCAAAACTGAACTGAATTAAAAAAATGTGGTACCTATACACAATGGAATATTATGCAGCCATAAAGAAAGACAAACATGGACTTTGCAGCAATTTGAATGGATTTGGAGTTGATTATATTCAGTGATCTATCCAGAAACAAAGAACAGAGAACCATATATTCTCACTCATAAACAGAGCTTGAACAATTATAATACTATAAAAAAGGAATTGCCAGTAATGGGAAACTGTCAGGGGAGGGGGGTGAGATTGGCAGTTGAGGGATACTGCTAGGGGAGGGAGAGGCATACTTCATCAACAAGGGTACCTGCATAATCAATGTTTGTATACCTAACCCTGAAATGTACCCCACATCTTAATAATTTTTTTAAAATGGCCTTCCTTAGTCACTTGTAAGAAGGGAAAGACTGTAAACCAGATACCTGGCTGGTTTTCAAGAGGGCTTTATATTCAATGTTTCCATATAGTCAGTTTTAGTTCCTGGGAAAAATTTCAGCCTATATGAGTCTATGCACACTATGCTCAAATATGACTTTCGAATCAAAGTTTTAGTAATATAAGCAGTGTTTCCAATTTTGTCCTGTTACTAGAAGTATAGATTCTTATTTAAATTATGTTAATAAATATATTGCCAAGAAAATAATACTTGATAAGAGTTTTCAAATTCTAACTAGGGAGAAAAAAATGTTTTATTGTGTTTACAAAGGTATAATTTACCAACTTGTTTAAGTTATATGTAGTTCAAGCAAAAAGATGATAGGCTTTCTTAAATCTGGATAACAAAACATAAAAGAACAAGCAATGTTTCAAACAAAAGTAATTAAATATGATACTTATCCTCATCAATTTATTCAGTCCCATGTAATTAATTATTTTTCTGCCTGATATTGGGTTAACAGTTTTATGAATCAATGAATTTCTCATTGATTAGAGTTCAGGAAGTTTTATCCAATTTTAAAGGTATCAGAAACAAAATCTTCTGCAAAGCAAAAGAAATAATTAACAGAATAAACTGGCAACCTGCAGAATGGGAGGAGATATTAGCAAGCTATACATCTGACAAGGGACTAATATCCGGAATCTACAAAGAATTCAAACAAATAAGCAAGAAAAAAGCAAATGACCCCATTAAAAAGAGAACAAATGACATGAACAGACATCTCTCAAAAGAAGATATTAAAAAGTGGCCAACAAACATGAAAAAATGCTCAGCACAGCTAATTGGAGAAATGCAAATTAAAATCATAATGAGATACTACCTTACACCAATTAGTGTCCATTATAAAATATACTTAAAAAACATGGTAGATTTTGGCGTGGAAGCATTAAAAAGGGAATACTTACTGTTGGTGGGAGTGCAAATTAGTACAACCTCTATGGAAATCAGTATGGAGACTTCTCAAAGAACTAAAAGAAGATCTACCATCAATCCAGCAGTCCTCCTACTGTGTACCCACCCAAAGGAACACAGATCATTATTCAAAAAGGGCACACACTCACACGTTCATTGCAGCACAATTCACAAGTGTAAAGAAGTACAATCAAGCTAAATGCCCATCAATCTATCAGTGGATAATGAAAATGTGGTGTGCCACCATGGAATGCTATTCAGCAATAAAAAGAAATTAAATAATGTCTTTTGCAGCAACTTGGATGGAATTAGAGAACATCATCCTAAGCGAATTAACACAGGAATGGAAAACCCAAAACTGCATGTTCTCTCTTATAAGCAGGAGCTAAACTGAGGATCTGCAAAGGCATACAGAATGATATAATGACACTGGAGACTCAGAAAGGGGAGGGTGAGAAGTGGTGAAGAAATGAAAAACCACTTATCGAGTGCAGTGTGCACAGGTGGAGGTGGTGGGTACACTTAAAGCCCATATTTCTTTGCCACTATACCATGCATCCATGCAAACAAAAAATACTGAAGTTAAACAAACAAATAAATACGTAAATAGGAAACACGCTAAAAAGAAAAGAAAACTCTATACTCTAAATGCCCTGGACTCCATGCTGACCACTATTTTTAAAGAGTAGTCCTTCTTCCAGCACGTTCAATATTTTTTTTGTTCCATTTCTTTATTTACATTTTGTAAAAGGCTTATCTTTTAATATGCTGTGACAATGTGCTATTTTCATAAGTTTGTTTTTCATTGCCTGCTTCCTTAAAATATAAGTTCCACATGGCAGGAATTTGTCTGTCTGAGTAACTGATGTGTTTTGGGTACCTAGAACACTGTCTGACACATAGTAGGCTCTGAATTATACTACTTGAGTATTGGCAGCCACCATGAATGACTGACACAGTAATTATTCACACCAGAAAATTCATGACCAACCATCTGCTTCAGCAGAAACAAATGATCATTGATGTCCTTCACCCCAGGAAGACAACAGTACTTAAGACAGAAATTCGGAAAAAACTAGCCAAAATGTACAAGACAACACCAGATGTCATCTTTGAATTTGGATTCAGAACCCATTTTGGTGGTGGCAAGACAACTGGCTTTGGCATAATTTATAATTCCTTGGATTATGCAAGGAAAAATGAACCCAAACATAGACTTGCAAGACATGGCCTGTAAGAGAAGAAAAAGACCTCAAGGAAGCAGTGAAAGGAATGGAAGAACAGAATGAAGAAAGTCCAGAGGACTTCAAAGGTCAGTGTTGGTACTGGCAAGAAGTGTGCTGGAGATCGGATAACAGGCAAAGGACTAAAAATGATGCAGTGATGATATCTGTAGCCACTGTTTGAATTTTTCACAACCAGCTTAATAAACTAAAAACTTCCTGTGAATAAATAAATAAACAAAATGTGTCCTCATTTTCTTTCCAAATTTTTGCAATTAATCTAAGAAATGCTGGGTTTCTTGTCAACACCTCCCCTACCGAGTAACATTTCATGATCCTTAGAAACTCAGCAGATATTTGTTTAATGACTGAGTACATGGTTAAGTGAATGGTGTCTTTAGGGTGTTATGTAGTCTTTTACAACAGTAGTGGGTTTAATCTGTGGGGTTGTGTTGTTCTTATTTGTTTCTGTATTTAATACAGAATAGATATAAGTTTTTGTTAATATGTGTTTTGATATTTTCTTTGAAAAAATAATAACCTCTAGAAAGAAACAATAATTTAGCTCCAAAGACCCTCAGTAAATTATTAGCACAAGGATTTTCAGAAGCCCTGAGGCATCAACACTGTTAGGTACAACTAAAGGTTTGTGGGAAAGAAAGTATTACTCCAGAACATCGCTTTCCAATCACTTCTGGAAATTATTCAGCAAAACAGAATTATATTTATAATAGTCACATTCTTAGAAGTTGAATTTTTATTTTTCTTCTCTTCAAGAGAAAAAGAAAAGGCAAATTGCACCATTGTTACTGTAAAATTGCATAGTACAGGGAAGTTTAAATAAACTATCTGTACAATAGTTGAGGTACTCTGTGGGAAAATTCAATTCAAAATGCATCTCATATCATTTTAATTATAGAAATGAGAAAATTCTAAGGTTTCTGAGTCTAGCTTCCTTTCTTGATTTAAAATTATATCTAAATGAATCAAGGTAGATAGTTGTCTATCCTGTTCATAAAGATTTCTAAAAACAAATATTTTGCCTTTTTTTTCTAGTTTACTTTTAAATTATAAGCCATATGGAATACTGCTTTTATGTTCACATGATTCAAATGTTTCATTAATATATTATTGAATTTTACAGAAAAAAAAATCTAGTATTCAATATAAAAAACAATGCAATAACTTTGGGTTTACTTAAGTTCCAAAACAATGTAGCCAAATATAAAGATAGTGACACAGACAAGTTGCTAATATATTAAATTTGAAGTAGAAGAGTAATTCTAATAATCAATTCCATGACAGTTAAAAGATCAATAGAAATTTATTTACAGAATGTTAAATTTTCCCTACACGACTGCTGAGAGTGGTTTACATCATCTACTTTTAAAATTTAAAATCACTGAGAATTGTAGTCTGCATTTTTAAATTATGTACTCACACTATTGCTTGAACTTGGGAGACTCTATTTTTTCTAGGGAAAAAAAAAGCTTCCATGAGGATAATAAAATTTACTCAAAAGTACAAGTCTATTTTAAATGTTTATTTAAGTGAAAATGTAAAACTCAGCACTTAAACCTGTCACTTCCAACATTATGTTCTCTAATTTTAACCACAGTATAAACGTGAGTTATTTTTTTAAAGCTCACTTTCCCTCACGAAGAAAGCTACCTTTTTAATATTCTCTTCATGTTTTCACTTTCATTCACATCTAATATAAACTTCCTGCAATCCTAATTGTGCAAATTTTTAATGTTTCCTAGTTTTCCATGTACAGGGATAAGTATAAAATATATACTTTTTTTCATAATGAGCAGAATCTAAGCAGCTATTAAACATTATGAAATATATTCACTCTTGTCTTTTACCACCCTTCCTCCTTCTCTTCTTCACCATACACTTGTGTTCCATTCTCCTTTCTTTCCTTTCTTCTTTTCTTTCTTTCTTTTTTTTTTTGGTTTATCAAGTTTATTGTAACCACAGTTGACCAACTTATCCTTTTCAAAAGTAATGTACAACAAGTCCATATGTTTCTCCTCTAGAAGGAGCATTTACTTTTTTAAAAATATTCTGTTATCTATTTCTAATGTATATAAATATATTATCTATCACTGTGATAGATTTGGTGATGTAAAATTGTTTACTATATTTATGTACTATATAAAGTTTAAAACAAACAATATGCTTAAAATTACATATTATAGAAATACTAAGATCAATTTCTTATAAATATAGCAAATAACTACTAAATATGCATATATTTCTTATATGACTACCATTTGTAGTATTAATGTTTATAAATTAGCAGGCTCATAAATTAACTAATGCAATGAATATGAAGTGAAAATGTTGCCGTGAAGAGACTTGAAAGCTGGGCTTGGTGGCTCAGCCTGTAATCCCCTGCCTTGGGAGGCTGAGGTGAGTGAATTGCCTGAGTCTGTGTGTTCGAGACCTGCCTGGGCAACTTGGTGAGACCTCATCTCTACAATAAACCAAAAAATTAGCCGGGTGTGGTAGCGCACGCCTGTAGTTCCAGCTACTTGGAAGGCTGAGGCAGAAGGATAGCCAGAGTCCAGCAGGTCGAGGCTGGGGTGGCCGGGAGCAGCCACTGCACTCCAGTCTGGGCGACAGAGTGAGACTCCAACTCAAGAAAAAAAAAAAAGAGAGACTTGAAAAAACATACATTAAGCATTCAGCAAGGATAGATAACAGTAAGGTAAATAATAGATAATGGTAAAGGATAGAAAATAGTAAGCTGAAATCTGGAAGCAATCACAGGCCAATGTCGCTTCTCTGAAACACACACACACATTCACAGTCATTTGTTGTGTAGGAAAACCCCATGGCAACTAATAAACAAGTACCTCCTCTGGAGTGGCCATTGTCTATAGGATGATTCATTCATTTCTTCTGAGTAGTGAATCTGAGCTGCTTGATGTGTTTGAATTGTCAGTGTGTCTGAACTTGAGCTTGTCACTCTGCCCAGGCTATCAATGTTTCAAGAGTGATTCTTGAACATGGACTCATCAATAGATCTTGAGTGGCTAGTTTCTCTCAAATGGTCACTTTATCTGAAACAGTCCTCTGGTTTGAACCTGTGGATCCCAACACACAAGCAGTGTTCTTTTTTTATAAAAACTCAGTGTCATGCCAAACTTTGTGATTAAAGGTACCGTATCTTTGCTCTGTCTATATCCTACAACTCCCCAATACTCAAGCAATGCCTCACAAGTATATACTAGGGATGGTCATGGGGAAGAATCTACCACAAACTGTGTGGTTCTTCTCTGTCCACCCATGACCTGCTTTTATTTTCTTACACCCACAGATCCCTATTCACAATTTTGTTCTGTCAGTCTTCTCCTAACCATTATCAGTGAGAAACAGTATGAGCTTTATGCATAACAGTTTAAAAACAAGCTTCATTGCCATTCAGATATCTAGGGTCTGATCCTCTGTTCACTCTCTACTAATGGTCATTGGAAAAGTCACTACAGTACTCTGAATTTTAGTCCTTTCTTCTCTAAAATGGTGGTAAAAATAATATAATCTCAGTTTATTGTGAGTTAAATGATGTTTGGTGAGTCCCATAACACAGAGCCTGAAACAGGCTAAGCACATAATAAAAGGTATTATTGCATTACTATTGTTAGATTCTTAAATATTAATTAGCTGCATTAATCAGGTACAAATGAAGCCTAGTGGAATTTTGCAAAAGCTGTGAAAATTAGGTATAGATAAACTTAATGGACATGATGTCAAAAACAGATTCAGTGGAATCTCAAAGACCTATGTCTAATAATTTTATAAGTGAACTGGTGGTAGTTAGCTTCCTTGAACTGTGTCTCTATGTCAAGTTTATTCCTTCTATTGCAATCATGTCACCTATCTCAAGACATTCCCTGATTTCATGGTATGGTCTCTGTAAATATCCCACCCTCTGTCAACAGTCTTTATGACAGACTTTATTTCTGCTTTCCTGACTCCTTCTTCTACTATAGGTTCTAGGTCTCACTGTTGTCTCTTCCTCTACCTCTCCTCAAATTCTCATGAACTGTCAATGAATCTTTTTTTATAGGTACAACTATTGTAAATAAAAGTGTATTTTTCTTCATACCATTTTATTTTTCCCTTTACCACTCCATAATAAAAATTAGAGGAAAGAATAAATACATTGGGAATTTTATCAACTATAAATAACTTACTATTATGTAGACTCATGTGATTAAATGTTTAATATTTTCACTGGATGATCCTCCAGTTTAGTTAAGAGTATGTTAAGTGAGAATGTGGCTTAAGAAGCTTTAAGAATCAGCCAGAATAGTCTAATACTAAATATTATAATACAATTGAGCAATATATTAAGACTTTACCTCACATAAGAAATGTATACAACATTTTGGCAATTATGGTTTACTTGTTACCATTTTGCAGGAATAATGGTTGATTTTAAATTAAGTTAAGAGACTGCATTATAACTAATAAAAAAAGAAAGAAACAATGCTTAACTCAACATGCTATTATGTAAAAATTATACTCAGGATGATATTTAGCAAAATAGAAATCTAATATTATTTGCATTTTAATTGAACTATTATTTTAGTTTTTATTAAATTATTACTATTTTTATTTTATCTTGAGTATCTGGTAAATATACATGAGTCCAAAATATGATTTCTTTTTGTTCTCTAATTTAGTTTTTAGCAAATGCAAAATTGATATTTACATAAAATTTAAATAAATTTAGTATTTAGTAACAATATAATTGTTGATACTTTTATAACCATCAATGAATCAATGAACCCAAACTATCTGTCTGCAAGCTATGAATGAAAGAGAATAATAATTCCACAAATACATTAAAACAAATGTAAAATGTTTTCTTCCAGATTTTGATTTAGCTAACTGGAAATGCTATATCAGAAGAGTTTTTCATCAATCAAGAAAAAGACTTTGTTTTAGAAAGCCAAATGATCTTGATATTTAGAAAAACAGCAGTCGTAATTTCACTGTTGTCTTTATGAGTGCCTTGCTTAAATTGGGTATTGATGGGTTCAGTTCCCATTGCTAAATGAATAAAGAAATCCTTGCTTAGAGCAGTTAAAAGGGCTAAAAGGATGATAACTAATGAGATGTCTATGAAAAAGGAAAGTCGTGTCTAACAGGACTGTCAACAAACTATACTCCACAAAAGCAGCCCTAGCTAAAAGATTTGATTATGTTGTTAGGCAACAATGATAGTCTCTGAGGAATAAATTTCATACCTACCTTGCATTACCATTTAGGCATTTCATCACCACTGATGCTTTGTGCTCCACCATTTTCTGGAAACCTGTGTAGATCACTACAGGAGTCAAGATGTTGCTAAAACATTTGTGTGTGTGTGTGTGTGTGTGTGTGTGTGTGTGTGTGTGTGTTTTAATCTCCTCTTTTTACATTTGATTTGGTGGAATAAATTTAACAGTATTTAGACAATTCAGACTTTATGTAATTTTTAATCCCAGTTTCCCTGTCAATGCAGTAGTAGTCTAGTACCAATTTCAGAAAATAGATGTGACCTAGTTTTCCTATAGGGCTGCATAGATGAATAATATGATGATCAGGAGCAGGAGACTCTCCTGTCTAAATATAATGCTCTGTATGCGGCAATCCACCCAGTAAGGCAATCCGTGATACACATCCCTCTCCACAGTGTTTGTCCACAAGGACTGGCTTTATATCACCCTCCTATGTCTCCTCTAGGAGAACAGTACATTGCTTCCAATCTGTCTTTTCAACTCCCCGAGAACAAATTACAGACCTGCAAATTGAGTCAACTCATATATAGTACTAGCTCAATTCCAAGCTCTGTTAGTCACAGAAAAACTATTTCTCAGTATTGTGATGTTGGTGCTAGTGGTATTTTTCCAAAAGCAAAGCAACAGAGATGTATATTTTTGTATGCCCTTGAAAAACTTTATCTAAGTGCCCTACACTAGCCCATCTCTCTTAAGTTCACCTAAAGTAGTTTGGTTTATCTGGATGTTACCTTTCTCTTGACAACTCCAGTATAGCAAAATTAGCTTTTTAAAATGAAAGTTTTCCCGAGAAAGAACTTGGTATATTCCAGGTTATTATTTTTGAAGACATTGCTTTTATAACCCTTTCAGTATATAACGTGATGTCTAAATTGCTTTCTTGCCATTTATTGAGTGAATAAACGTAATGACAGTCTTGTAACATGAACTAAATTGTTGATAAGCCCTTGGAAGTGCAGGCACTGGCTGATACACCCTGATTCTAACACAGCATGATACTTAGTATGTAGGGAAGAAAAGAATTTTCCAAGACTCTTCAAGTTCTCTGGTTGTCAAGAGTAAATACTAAAGGAGGTGAACTCAGTTAAGAAAATGTGAAGTTTTGTGGGTAACAAAAAAGAGCTAAGGAGCATAGCTGCTGGAATTACTACAAAGAACAATTCGTTTTATGAGAAAGTCTCTGTAGAAGTTGTTTTTTGCAGGCAACTCCTAGCCTCTGACTCTAGACTCCTTTATTACCTACTGCTATCATGACCACCAAGTGACATGATATTTTTTAGGTAAGACAATATTAGGATATTCACTTAGATAAATTTATATTTTATGAACATTTTATATTTATTATATTGATCAATTATTAATAATGATTAAATATGAATTTATATTCTTTTTATTTTGTAGATGTGGACAAAATTCAGGGTTAAGTGTACAAGTGGTCATCATATAGGTGAAGCTTACTTTTAAATGCTTAAAATACTGTCAAAAGCATAAGGCGATCAATAAATATTTATGCTGAATATAGCCAATAATAATAGAAAATATTCACTATATCCATAGTTTCATAGAAGAGAGAACATAGGGAAATGCACACAAGTCAAATAGTATATCAAAACTGTCATTATTTTTAAAAACTGTTAAACTAGCATTTTGAAGAGATTGCTATATGCTAGCCTTTTCTAAGTGTTTTACTCACTTAAACGTCTCACCAACCTACGAGATAAGCAACATCATATTCTCCATTTTGCAGAAGAGGGGAAACCAAGGCACAAAGAAATGAAGTAACACAGCTTGCCTATGTTCCCACAGCTATTTTGTAGTAGAGACAAGATTTGAACCAGGGAGTTTGACAGTCTGACACCTGAAGTCTAAACAATAACACAAAAAGTGTTCTTCTAGAGATAAGTGTATCAAGTGCAGGACTCCACAAAGAAAAGGTGACCTATCTAGAGATGCTTTAGAAGAGGTGACATTTCAAGAGAATTAAAAATTGAGCAGAATGTCCTACTTTCTCTTCTTGGGCATATCTTCTTTTACAAGCTCCTCCCCCAAATTATCTGGGGCTTCCCCTCTATTAACATGTGTATTCTAGTCTACACAGTGATTTCTTTTCTTTCCTGAATTCAAAAGTCAAAACATGACTTGAAGATTATCATTTTGGGAATTTGAGAGCCCAGTGTATCCTTATTTATTACAAAACATTCAAATTAAGTTTGCAGACATCCCTTTTATAGTTATCTTTTAATAAAACATTCCATATAATTCAAGTTAAGCTTGAAAACAAACTGATGCCCTCATATTATGTGACCTCAGTGTGATAATTTCCAATCTAAAGAGGAAAAATAAAATAAGAATTTTTCTGCTTTTGACGTCTGAGATATAAACTTGTTTCTAAGTCTGATACCTAAATAACTGAACTTTAAACCATTTTAACTATAAAAGTTCACCATGTTTTCTAATAACTGTCTTATCAGCACTGAAAGAATTTAACTAAATACTGCATTTAACAAACTTTACCAGACCCCAGCAACATTCCAAAGTCCCTTTCCATTGAAATTTATTTGAGAATTCAAAATACTGTTTATGCTAGACTTTAAAATGTTATTTTGTGCAGTATAAATTCATCTAAAGAAATAGGAATAAAAAATACAGAATATGCATCCACTAAATAATGATACTTCAGACAGTAGTATTGGCACTTTGATTTTCTTATCTTTAAAACAGAAATACTTCTATTTATACCTATTGTTTTTCAGGGAAGAAAAGTAACCAAAAAATAAAAGCTCTTGGGTTAATGATAGAAAAAGTCATATTCACTGTACACAGAACAAATCATATCAGGGAACTTAATAAGTCAAAATCTTTCTGACCTTTTACGTCAAAAAATAATTTAATAAAAATAAATGTTTCATTGATTGGGGTCATTATACAATTGTAAGCATCTTTATATAGTGCTGTGCTAAGACTTGCTTTTATTTTATTTTGTTTTATTTCTTATTTTAGAGTTGTGGGATACAAGTGGGGATCTATTACATAAGTAGGTTACATGCAGGTGAAGCTTGGGCTTCTAGCTGGGCCTCTCTTTCCCTGATAGTGGACCAGGTACCCAGTGTGTTGCTATGTGCCCCACTCCCTCGTTAGGCCCTCCCTCCCTTTGCAGTGTCCAGCATCTACCTATCCCACCTTTGTACTAGTGTGACCAGTGTTCAGGGCCCACTTCTGAGAGAGAACATGTGATGTTCAGTTATTTGTTTCTTTCATAGTTCACTTAGTATGATGGTTTTCAGCTACATCAAAGTTACTGCAATGGCCGTGATTTTGCTCTTCTTTATGGCTGCATAATATTCTATTATTTATATCATGTGCCACATTTTCTTTATCCAGTCCACTTTTGATGAACATCTGGGTTGGTTCCATATTTTTGTTATTGTGAATAGTGCTGCAATAAATGTGCATGTGCAGGTGTCTTTTTGGTAGAGGAATTTATGTTCCTCTGGGTATAGTCCCAGAAGAGGGATTGCTAGATCATGTGGAAGCTCAATTGTTAGTTTTTGAGAAATTGCCACACTGCTTTCCATGGAAGTTGAACTACCTTACATCCCCACCAACAGTATAGAACCTTCCAAAAGATCTATCATAGCAAAACTTGAACCACTCCACAGAATCAATAAAAATGCCCTCCCCACCAAGATTTCATTTCTGTGTTAAAAATGATGACTCTATGAGTGCACGAAAAGTTTTACTACTCACACAATGGGACTGTCTGGGTACGGTGACTCCAAAGCAGACCCAAACGGAAAGACAAGAAAGTAGAAAGGAAACTGGCTTTGGTATTTTATGGTGGTTAAGAGACAGGCGGGGTGAAGGTTCACAACTTGAACACATGTTTGAACCTCCCTCTGGCACTAAAGGAGAGATGACCCAGATGATATAATCAGCTTGCTCACATGTAGGAAAAAAAGAAGAGGAGGAGATGAACTTTAAAACTTAACAGAATTAAAATAACAAAAACTAGATTCAAATTGGTTATTACATTAATATATAATGGGTTGGAAGTGAGACAGGAAGATGCGCAGAATAAACTGCCAATAGAGGCAAGATCACAGAGACTTCACAGGTGGAGAGGAGAAGGTGGGGGAAGTGTTTAGAATTACCTGTAACTGAAACAAGAGGCGATAAAATAGTTTTAAGCACAGAAATGAAATCATGTAATTTACATTTTTTAAATGGCATATTTAGTTGCTTGGTAGAGAATAGGCTTCACAGAGACAATGGTAAATGAGGGAGGACAGTGCCAGACTTCAAGTAGCAGGACACAATGTCTGACACAGTAAGACATTTGACAGGGGACATAGCGTCAGGAAAAAAACTTGTGACACAGGGCGGGCAAAGTGACTCAAACCTATAATCTCAGCATCTTGGGAGGCTGAAGTAAGAGGATGGCTTGAATACATAACTTCAGCTAGCCTGGGCTATGTAGTGAGACCTCATCTCTGCAATAAATCAAATAATTAGCCAGGCTTCGTGGTACATGCCTGTATTTCAAACTACTTGGAAGGCTGAGGAGAAAGGATTGCCTGACCCCAGCAAGTGTAAGTTGAGGTGACCTTGAGTATGACACTGCACCCCTATCTGGTTGAGAGAGTGAGACTCTAACCCTAAACCTAATCCTGACCCTGACCCTAACCTTAACCCCTAACCCTAACCCCAACCCTAACCCTAACCCCAACCCTACTCCTAACCCTAACTCTAACCCTAAAAAAAAAAAAAGAAAGAAAACTAGTGACATATTTGTAGTTAGAACCTAGAGGACTGTGGGAACATGGAGATGAGGTAAAGGAAAGAGTGCGACATTAAAGAACTCAAAGCTTTTTACTGTAGCAACCAGGTTTATGGTTGTACAGCATATGGAGATGAAGGCTTAAAGGGAATCATTATACTAAAAAAAAAAAAATTAGTGCCTTTGTCAAATAAATATTTGTTGAATAACGAGGGAAATTAAATACTTGTACAAGGAAGGACTCTTTAATCATTTATGCATATATTAAATAACAAAATGTATAAATTCACTAATTATTTAAAGAGGTCTTTAGGATATTTGACTGTTCATTTTGTCATAAAAAGTGTAACATAATTTACTGTTTCATTGTAGTTCCCCAATTATCTCATCTCTAAAATGAAAAGATTATGATTAATTGCTTCTAGAGTCACTTTTTGCTCAAATTGTATGTCACTCAAATACTAGGTGCTCAGAGAATGGTTGAAGTATAATGTATAAAACACATACGTTGCCAAGTTAGAAGGGGAGCTTTGTGCTCAAGAATGATGGATTAATACAAAATCCTTTCCCGAGCCTTGATTATCTAGATCTTTGATGGTTCTGCATTGTCAGCTAAGAAGAAAATTCTGTTTTTTACAATCATTTCTATAATGATAAGAAATGGTCAAATTCAACTTGGCAAAATCCCTTTTATCAGAGTTTCTTTCTAGAGATTGATGGCACTTAACCATCTTCATGTGCCCACCCAGTCTGCAAAAGACATAGCAACATGTAAGATGAGTAAAATGTCAGGAATGCCATATCTTAAGTAAAGTTCTTTTCATTTAGGTCACTTGCTTTCCAAAGGCTATGACATTTTACATTACATTTCAGTTGATTGTAATGCCATTTATAAGGATATCAGAAAGAATATTACCAAAGAGACTTCAGAAGCCAAATAACTTGACCTTTAAGAGTGCCAATGACCTCTGAACTAGCTTGACTCCTTTTTGTCCCTTAACATCGCATGAATAATAAATAAAACCATATCACCAGAGGTCTACATAGGTGCTGTGTAAGCCAAAGAATGTAACAGCACAGCAGAGTTTAAATCTGAAAGCTAATAAATCAAAAAACAGTCTAAGTAGTAAAACTGCAACAGTAGCATGGCCGGTGGATAGCCATGACAGCCACACTGAATTAAATTAAAAAAGAAAAGAAACAATTGTGCTTTTTTGTTTTATTTATTTTAAATCTAATAGAAACAGAAATAAAAGTGTTTACCATTATTTTAGCAAAATAGACTTTTCAAAAGATGGATGCATCCACCTGTGCTATACGTAAAACATACATCATGTCAGCAAGCACTAGATTTCTCTCATGGTTAGAAACTATGTGATTTAAAACTTATTCCCTAAATTCAGCAGTTAAGGTGGGTGAATCATTCCTCTGCCACAACATAGAGAAATAGAAGTTGTTTTATTGATGCATTCATTTGGAAACCCCATGATACCTCATTAACTAAAAGAGCCATATAAAACTGCAACAATTTGCAGACTATCATGTCAGACTCATTAGGGATTAAGTAAAAGTATTGCAAACCAATTCATGAGGTTCACTAGGAGGTAATCAGGTAAGGGCTTGTGGTGTAGTGCTAACAAATAGTGCATTTATGTATAATTGATACTTACTTTGCTTCTTTCCATTCCACAGTTCACTGAAAATCTGAAAGTCGCAACTAATTCAGATTTCTGAGTGACATTTTTCATAACATGCTACAAAATGTGAATCAAAATATATAGCTGTACAAACTTAATTAGCCCTCTCTGTAGATTCTAAATAAATTCCTTTGTTAAATAAACAAAATCTATTATTTTAAAATATTGTACTTAAAGAAAGCTTATTAAAATACAAATAATATAAATATCTATAATACTTTTCCTAATGTCCTTTAAAACCCATTATAATAGTTTACTATATTTTAAAAACTGCTATTATGCTAAGAGACACTACAGTATTAAGAATGGTATTAATAATCTCTGTAGCCAGAATTTCAATTATGGCTATGTGACTCTTAGCCAGTTTCTTCACCTCCCTTTAACCCAATTATATCACCTGAAAAATGAAGCCCAATGATGGTATCTACCTCCTCAGATTGTTGGAATAATGTAGCAAATTAATAAAATTAAAATTATTATAATAGTGGCTGGTACGTTGTAAACAATGATAAAATAATAGCTAATAATAGCTATTTTTATTGTATTCAATCAGAAGGTTTTACCTTTTTTGTGCTATGGACTGCTTTGGAAGTCTAATGAAATATTTCTCAGAATAGTGTTTAGAAAAATACTTTAAATGTAATAAATATGATTACAAAGAAAGTCAATTATAATAAATGTAATAAATATGGTTACAAAGAAAGTTAATTATATTAAAATAAACTTTTAATCCACATTCTCTCAAGTCTATGAACACAGGGCAAGACTCCCTGAACTATATGTTGTCAAATGAGTCTTGTTACACATCCCTTTAGTAGATTTTTTTTTTCTATAATCTGCACTGCATTCACAAAGCATCATTAGCCAACTTACTGTACCTATTGTGTAATTTTATTGTTCATTTCGGAGCTAGAAATTTTTTACTTGTTTGATACTAATTCCATTCTGAAAATGTAGATTAAGTCAAACATATATGCACATATATTTCCAAACATTTTTCAACATTCATGCATATACACATTACAATAATTTTTTTCAAAATAGACTATTATTAAATCATGTAGAGATCTTTGAAAGATTTAAATCTTATCAGTATTTTAAAATAATCACATGAAATGTTGAGTCATAATGCTCAAAACCTCTGGTACAAAAAATTTAAATAAATAATAGCACTAAGTATATTATATTTGTCAAAGACATCACATAAATGAAAAAGAGAATTGCTTATACAAGTACTATGCAAATTACATAAAAGTGTCCTAAATTCTTACGGCTAGATATAGTAAAGAACACTTACCAAAAAAAACAATAATAGATCAGATACAGAGTGGAAGGAAAGGGAATCTGCAAACAGATGAGGTTTACGAAACTTCTTAAAAGAAAACAAAATAAATCTTACTGAAGTTGCACTGCTAAGCACTGAAAAATTACAGTAAATAATATTTCCAGTACATTCCACTTAAAACAAGTGTAAGTTTAATCAGCACTTGTCTTTAGCCTTTATGTAACAATTCTGTGAAAAAGTTCTAGCAGTGAAATTAGTTTACCACTATTAATTATAAAACCTATAAAATACAGAAAGCAGTACATTTTTCATTTCACAAATAAATAGATTGAGAAACAAGTGAGAAACATGATTTTACCTAAGACTTTGGTATCTTTACTATTAATCAACATGCTTTTAAAATAAGTTGTCAAATTATTATAGACAGAAACTAGCATGCCTAAAAAGAGAAAGTATTTAATAATTTTAGCATTAGAAAGTGAAATCATTTTTAAAATGATGAAAAAAATCTCTGAGATGTGTGATGTTAGCTTCAAAAAATGATTTTGGGAGAATTCCATCTTTCTCAATTGCCTGGAACACTTTCAATAGGATTGGTATCAGCTCCCAGTGGTACATTTTGTAGAATTCCACTGGAAAGCCATCTTGTTCAGGGCTTTTTTTTGGTTGGTAGATTTCTTATGACAGAGTCAATTTCCTGGGTTGTTCTTGGTCTATTTAGCGTCTCAATTTCTTCCTGTTTCAACCTTGGGAGGTTGTGTGATACCAGAAAGTCCTTCATTTCATATGTTATCAAGTTCATTTCCATACAGGTGTGCAAAGTACTATCTGATAATCTTTTGTATTTCTTCAAGGTCAGTTGTGATTTGGTCTTTTGCATTTCTGATTGTGCTTATTTGGGATTTTTATCCTTTTTCTTGGTCAAACAGGGCTAAGGGTGGGAAGTTTTTCTGTCTCTTATAG
Organism: Carlito syrichta; assembly: GCF_000164805.1. NCBI lineage: Eukaryota > Metazoa > Chordata > Mammalia > Primates > Tarsiidae > Carlito > Carlito syrichta. Next base: position 95,551 of record NW_007246034.1, read on the forward strand.
TTTTGAGAGTCAAATAATGTAGAAGATTGTGTGGCAGGATTCTGAAATTACCTGCAAATCTCAATGTTCACTGATTGTGGTATGAGTTCTCTGAGATCCACTCCCTACTGTCACGCTATATGATAAAGCAATGGGTACATGTGTGTACTCCTTGAGTTCAAGATACAGTAACATCAATGAGGAGAACAGAGAAAAGTAGAATGAAATGAGATGAATAGAAAATATTAAAAAAACATACACAAATCAACAAGAACAGAAAACAAAGGAAAAAAATTCAAACACACAAACACATACACACACACACACAAACATCAATACAAACTGGAATAGCAACAAAGCAAAACAAAACAACAACAGAAAATAAAAACAGAAAATCCAAACACACATACATGCTCAATCCAAAAATGAAAGAAGAAAAGAGAAAAAGCAAAGCAATATCAGACCCTCACATGTGTAGTCACACTCATATTGAACTAACAAAAGAGAACAAAAAAGTAAAAACAAAAAACTGAAAGATGAACACTCAATCCTTCATGTACACATATTAACAGAAAACAAGAAACAAAAGAATAAAGAGGGGGTAAAAAACAAGGTGGGCAAGAGGCAGATTGAATCCACACATACACATTCATGCAGAAAGGAAAAATATTTTTTTAAAAAAATCAAACAAAAAAATCTGCCTTCTTATGCCAGGTTCTGTAGTTGTTCCTCTCAGTTGCCCCCTACTGTCTCCTGGAGAGCTTTAGCCTCATTCACCATCTCCCCAGTGTCCAGTCTAGAGAAGGAGGTGGGAATAGTGGGGGTGGGTGGAGCTTCAGTCCTTCCATCCCACTCTAGTATGTTCAGAGGATTACCTCTGGTGGGGAGGTGCAGGATTGTCTCTTCCCCAGGTATTGGTGGGGGTGCCCCAGCCAGGTTTATCCAGGAGTGGAGTTCTATTGCAGCTGACATCCAGGCTCCACCTGGATTTGTCTCCTTCAGTTGTGTCCCAGCCATGTGGGTCTGACATTCATAGGATTGCTGAGGAGGAGAGGGATGGGTCAGCTCCAGATTCATCACTGATCTCTTTTGGAGGTCTTCTTCATCCTTTTCTGTCTATACCCTTTGTCCTACAGCTAAATCAGGGTAGGGGTGGGGTGCCAGAGAGTTAGCACTTATCCTGTCCCTCCAGAAATTGTGTTTTTGGAATATTCCCTCTGGATCACAATCAACCCCTGTGTAGTTAATCTGCCAGTACAGAGATCAGGTCAAGTCTATTGCTCTGTGGTGTGCAAGCTGGAGCACTTTCCTGCCCACTTTTCAAGATGGTGGTAGGATGCCTCTTTTGGTTTCTCCAGTAGGGCTTCACTTCTGGGCTCCCTCACTGTGCTTTTACCACAGCCCTTGCTGCCAGAGTCCAGCCAAGAGCTTCAGTGGTGAAGCAGAGCCTGGAGCCAACAGTCTCTCCCGGCATCTTCGTCCTGGGAAGGTTTTGTTATTTTTTTTTAATGGCACTCGGCTTCTGCACCCCCAAAAGCATTAGGACGAAGCAGAGCAGCTGCAGCACCAGTTGCTTAACCAGGAGAGCCCTGACCACTTGTTCCTGAATTCCTACTCAGTGAGCTTCTCACACACTTGCTTACTTACCAACACGTATGCAAAATTTTGCATATACTCACTCACTCACACTGCTACTCGCTTAGTCTGACTCCACCCCAGACGGTTTTTCTTAAAAAAAAAAAAAAATTACAAAGAAGACAAAGTGCAATAATGCATAAAAGAGTTTCAGGCAAGTTTTTAAAAGATATTCTGAAACCAATCTTAAAGCAAAAACACCTAAAGTAGAGCATGAGAAGTAAGAAAGCCACTAACTTCTATAGATCTTAAAAAATAAATTTGGTGTTGTTATTCTAAGGCTCAATCTCTTGTCACTGAAAATCAGAAAGGGGAGGTGACTCAAATTCCAAGTTTGCTAGTAAGACTGCTCTCATGATTCAAAGAGAACACACATAAATCAACAGTATAGGAAGAGATTTCTACTCAAACATTCATCATGTGACTTCCATCCTGACACATCACACATAATTCAATCAAATACTAAAGGCAACTCTATCGCAACCATGACACTGCAAGATTCATGATGACACTGTAGATAATGAAAAAAATTTTAGAAAGACTAAAAGAACAATTTATCCCCTGTGGTAGTATGAGTAGTAATAATAGCAACTTTCAATTATGAAATATCTACTGCCTTTAGTTAGGACATTTTCATACACCATATTTAATGCTGAAACAGTTTTCCAAAAAGTCATTCTTACTCCACATTAGAGGAAAAAACTGAGATTCAGAGGAATTCAATATATGCCTGCATCAAAAAAGCAGTAGAACTGAAATTAGATCCCAGGTCTATCTTATCTCAAAACCATTATTCTTAAAAGCATGCCAAACTTCCTCTCATAATTGTACTTAATAAACCCCTTAATAATAGTCATCACATACATTTTAAATCTAGAGCAAATAAAATCTGAGTAACAGCAATTAATCTAAATTGACATGTTTACACCTCACAACAAAAATTACAAAGTAAAATAGGCATAAAATTGTCCATGTCATAGACTTTATGGAAATGGCATTGTTATTATTTGTATAAGTAGAATTGGAAAATTATAATTAATTAAGCTTATATCCTTAATTACTATCAGTAAGTGACCAAATACAAACATTCAGAAAAAAGTGATATATAAGTTTGCATTTATTTAATTCTAATTGATTGTTATCTACTATTAATATATTCAATAATGTTCCCAAATTTGCTAAACCCAATAAGCATATCACAAGAAAATGAAATGGAAGGGAAAACAAATAAACTTCATACATTTTTATGTGCAATATGTAGAAAACATTTTTGTTCCTTACCTTATATTGACCTTTTTAAATTCATATTCAAGTTAAAACAGAAAACTGATTATACCAAACATTCTTAAATGTCAAGGGAGAATGCAGCCATGCCTCAAGCACAAAAACAAATGAAATATATTGAAATACGTTCTATAGTAAAGATGAGCACAAAGAGATCTGGGGGGCCCTAAGGAAGACATAATGGATTTTGCCCAAGATGGAGGAGTGGGAGTTGGTAACAGAAAGACCTCAGACAGAAGATGTAATTTGAGCTATGCCTTGAAGGATAGGTGAATTCCACTGGGTTGAAAAAAGGAAATAAAATTTTAGACACTGAGAACAACATGAAGAAAGGCCCAAAGGAACAAGAAAGCATGGCATACTCATTACAGTGTTAGAGTTATTGGGGCAATATATGCTTCCTCGAAGTAAAGTGAGGAAGAAAGTTATCAGAAACAAATCTGAAGGAGTTTTGGAGTTTTTAACATTTTCATTAAAAGATTGGATTTATTGGGTAAATAAGGCAGAAGTAATGAAGCTTTTATATAAAAAAATTCAAATTCACAGTTTTTCACGTAACTTTGCCAGTGTAACTGAGGAAGGATCTAAGAATAAAACTAGCCATACCTTATTTTATTGCCCTTTGTTTTATTGTATTTGGCAGCTATGAGGTTTTTACAAATTGAAGGCTTGTGGCAATTCTGTGTTGAGCAAGTCCATCAGGGCCTTTTTTCCAAAAACCTGTGCTCACTTTGTGCTTCTGTGTTATAACTTTAGCAGTTCTCATACTATCTCAAATATTTTCATTATTATATTTATTATGATAATCTGTGATCATTGATCTTGCATGATACTATTATAATTGTTTTGGATGTCACAAATTACATTCCCATAAGATAGTGAAGTTAAGTGATAAATGTTGTGTGTATTCTGACAGCTCTACAGACAGGTCATTCCCCCATGTCTTCAGACCCCCCCAATTACCTAAGACACAACAATATGGAAGATAGGTCAACTAATACAATTACAATGACCTCTAAGTGTTCAGGTAAAAAAAAAAATTATATATTTCTCTCTTTAAGTCAAAAGCTAGACATGATTTAGCTTAGCCAAGAAGGCATGCTGAAAGCTGTGATAGACTGAAAATTAGACTTCTTACAATGAACCGTTACTTTTTTTTAAATGAGAAAGCAGAATTTACTAAGAACAAAGAAGCTCCCACAGTGGGAGGTGACCTGAGGTGATTGTCCTGAACAACTAAGTTGTAAATGCAAAGGAAAAGTTATTGTGAGACATTGGAAGTGCTACTCCAATGAACAGACAAATGCTAAGAAAGTGAAAAAGCCTTATTACTGATATGGAAAAAGTTTTAACAGTGTGGGAAGAAGATCAAACAAGCCACAATATTTCATTAACCCAAAGACTTTGTTTGGCAAAGACCAAAGAGTAATGTCTCAACTTTCTCCAATTCCATGAAGGCTCAGGGAGGTGAGGAAGATGTGGAAGAAAAGACAGAAGATAGAAAAGATTGGTTGGTGAGACTTAAGAAAGATCTGTGTCCATAACACAAAACTGCAAGATGAAATGACAAGTGATGAAGTTGAAGAGGCTGCAAGTTATCTAAAAGATCTAAGATCATTGGTGAAGGTGGCTACACTGAAAACACATTTTTCAGTGTAGTTGAAACAGAATTCTGTTGAAAGACTATGCCATCTAGGGCTTTCATGGCAAGACAGAAGTCAATGCCTGGTTTCAAAGCTTCAAAGAACAAGTTGACTCCCATATTAGAGTCTAGTGCAGCTAGTAGCTTTAAGTTGATGCCAAAACTTATGTACTGTTCTGAAATGTCAGAGACCTAGTGTGGTGGCTCTTGCCTGTAAACACAGCACCTTGGGAGGACAAAGTGGGAGGATTTTTTTATCCTAGGAGTTTGAGACCAGTCTGGGCAACATAGAGAGATATAAACTCAACCAAAATAACAATAATAATAATAATAAAATAGCCAAGTGTGGTGATACGTGCCTATAGTCCCAGCTACTCAAGAGGCTAAGGTGGAAAGATTGCCTGAGCTTAGGTGGTCGAGGCTGTGATGAACCATGGTAATGTCACTGCACTACAGTCTAGATGACAAAATAAGACACCCAACTCAAAACATGACTAAATAAATAAATAATATAAAGGAAAATTGCTGGGCTCTTAAGTCTGCAAAGTCTACTTTGCCTATGCTTTATAAATGAAAAAACAAAAACTGGATGAGAGTACTTTTTTTACAGCATAATTTACTGAGTATTTTAAGCCCAAAGTTGATACTTACTATTCAGAAAAAAAGATTCCTTTAAAAATATTACTGTTTATTAACAATGCACAAAGTCACCCAAGAGTTCTGATACAGATATACAAAGAAATTAATGTTTTTGTGTCTGCTAATACAACATTCATTCTGCAGTTCATGAATTAAGTAGTTATTCTGGCTTTCAAGTCTTAGTATTTAAGAAACACATTTTACATGAGACTATAGCCACCATAGATAGTGATTTATCTGATGAATCTGGGTAAAGTAAATTGAAAACCTGTGAAAATGATTCACCACTGTAGACAGCAATAAGAATGCTCACAATTCATGGGAGGAGGTCAAAGTATCAATATTGACAGGAATTGGAAGCAGTTAATTTCCACTGTCATAGATGACTATGAAGGACTCGAGACGTCAATGGAGAAAAGAACTGCAGAAGTGGTAGAAATAGCAGAAGAACTGAAATTAAAAGTAGAATCTGAATTGCTGCAATCTTGTGATAAAACAAACAAATGAGGAATTTTTCATATGGGTGAGCAAAGAACACGGTTTCTTGAGATAAATTCTACCTCTGATTAATGTGAAAGAAAATAGATGATTCATTTGCAAAAAATAGAAAGAAATCTGCTAACATGACCAAGAGCACGTGCTACGAAGCAGACGTGACCAAAGGCTCCTTAGAACAAAGGGAGGTGTGGTAACAGCTACATTGGAAAAAAACGGAAATTACTCAGAAATGAGGAAACTCAAACTTTCCAATCAAATAGCAACAAATACTTGTTTTAACCTTATTTGGACTAAAGACCCCTTAGCCAACACCCAGGAAAGATTGTGACCCCATAATCCTCAGCCAAGGAGGAACCGGGGAAGGGACCTGTAAACTAGGAAATAAATTGTTTGCTGTAATTGCTCTGGGTGTACCTGCCCACCAGACACTTGATCTTGCAGTATCATCATTAAAGTCTCACTTCTGCTAAACCCCACGTCTCCATGTCTATCCTTTGATTTTGGACGGGTGAGTTTGCTTCTCACAATTTGGAGGCTCATCTGGAATACTATGAATCTGCAGGAAGGGGATCCCAGCAGAGAAGAAGATGTGCTCCACCCAATTTCAGGTGGTCTACTCTGCTTGAGGATCTCAGCTGCTCATGGGGCCGCAGATGAGACCAAGACTATTGTTCCAGAGGCAGCAGAAGCCACACAGGGGAGAAAAAAAAGCCCGTACCACGTTGACCCGTAATCTTGTTCACGAGCCAAGGTAGGAAAATTGGACTATAGGTACTGCCTTGGGGGTTGGGAATACTTGGAGGTTAAGTGTGTGTGACTGAGCTGTATCTTATATAAAAAGCAAGTCAGGAGTCTCAATCTGTGGTTCCATTTTCCCATAGGGGAAATGACCAGAGATAGACAAAGCAGGTCCCAATGTGTGCAAGAAATCTCCAGTATGGAGGGGTTGAGTACACAGGGAAAAATGCAGAGACTAGGATCACTAGGCTGACTGAGAATGGGAAACAAAAATTCTAGGCCTAGGGAAAGAAAGAAGGGCAGTCAGGAGGACTCCTGTGGAATTCCTCAGGATAGTCCACTGGGGTGAAGGTTGAAGTTTTGGGAAGACAATCCCAATACTAAGAAAAAGGAAAGAAAAGTAGAAAATAATTAAATTCTGTCGTTTTGACTGGACCAAGGAACTGATCCATCAACCATTGGTTTTCTGGCAGAAGTTTGGCTTAAAGGAGGATTGGCTCTGTCAGACGTTGGTTCTCCATGTAAATGATAAACCCTCCAGTTCACCGGAGGAGAGGAACTATGTCCTCTGTTGGTTGCCTAGGCCTCTCCCCATATATTCCCTCAGAACAAAAGAAGGAGAATAATCTGAGTCTCCAGGAGAGAAAGAGAAGCCCTGGGATCCTGTCTCCTGCATTCCCCTTCCTTATAATCTCCAATCTGAGGAACAGGAGGGATGGGAGCAAGGGAATCATGCAGAGGATCCCGATCCATCTGCGGCTTCAGGGCCAGAACCTTTGGTCCCCCAAGACCTAGTACTTCAACCTTAGGAAAGAATTGCAACAATGTAAAAAGGATATAGAAAATTTCCCCTTTCCCTCTGGAGGTTCAGATGGAGGCCTCAACACATTCCCACTGACAAAGGTCCTTTTAGGGCAAGGAGAGATCAGCTTCATCAGTACCCCACTTACTAGCACTGAAGTAAGAAACTTCAAAAAGGAGATGACTCCATTGCTAGAAGATTCCTTGGGATTAGTTGACCAGGTTTATCAATATCTAGGACGCCATATATATACATGGGCAGATGCCCATCATGAATATTCTGTTTACAGGAGAAGAAAGGGGAATGATCAGGAGGGCTGCAATGTTGATATGGGAACAAGAACACCCTCCAGGGCTGGGCGTTCAGTCAGTTGAGCAAAAGTACCCAAATGTAGATCCTGGGTGGGGCAATAATGATCAATGATAGGACTAAAATGCAGGATCTGAGGAGATTGGTAATTAAGGGAACCAGGGAATCAGTCTTGAGTTCTCAGAATGTCTTTAAGGTTTTTGAGGTCCAGCAGGTAAGGAAGAAACTTCAACTGCCTTTCTACAGAGACTTAGAGACCAAATGAGGAAACACTCTGGGCTAGACCCAGAGGACCTGGTGGGACAAGGTCTTCTGAAGGTTAATTTTGTTACCAAAACTTGGCCTGATATCACTAAAAAGTTGCAGAAACTTGAGGGGTGGAATGAAAAACAGATAGAAGAATTGCTTAGAGAGGTACAGAAAGTGTTCATAAAGCAGGATGAAGAGAGACAGAGGCAGAAGGCAAATATTATGGTGACTACTGTGGAGAAAGTGATTGAAAAGAAAGATGTTGGTAGGAGAACACCTGAGGGAAGAACAGGAAACCAGAAGAGATAGAGTAAGGGAGAAAAGGGGCTGCAGGAAGAAGGAGAGAGGAGAGAGAGGAAGTGTTACAAGTGTGGGAAACCACGTCACTTTAAAAGGGAATGCTCCCGATGAAAAAAGGAGGAAGAAGTACCCTCCCTCATGGCTGTGGATGAGGGGTTCTAGAGAATTCAGTTGTTCCCCTTTGCACGACACCACCCGGCACCTTTGATAAATTTGAAGGTGGGGCCCAAAGGGAAGGGAAAAAAATGTCTCCAATAAATGATTGAAGGTCTTATCAAGGATGGGTTGTTGAAACCCTATATGTTGCCATATAAAACTCCAGTACTTCCAGTAAGAAAATCAGATGGGTCATACTGGTTGGTACAAGACCTATGAGCAATAAATCAGATAGTTCAGACTCCACATCTTGTGGTTCCCAATTCCGATGCCCTCCTTGGTAAGATTCCTTATAAACATGAATGGTTTAATATAGTGCACCTTAAGGACCTTTTGGATCTGTCTGCTAGACCCAGAGAGTAGAGACCTTTTTGCCTTTGAATTAGAAAATCCTACAAGTGGAGGAAAACAGCAGTACTGCTGAATGGTGTTGCCGTAGGGCTTCACAAAGGCCTCCAACTTGTTTAGTCAAATACTGGAATCTATACTAAAGATGATTCTGACCCCACCTGATACTCAACTTTTGCAATGTGTAGATGATCTCCTGATTTGGGGAAAGAATAAGAACAGGGTCTCAGAGACCCCAATAGATTTGCTTAACTTCCTAGGACACCAGGGGCTAAATGTATCTCAAGTTGCAACTTGTAGAAAAAGAAGTTAAATACCTGGGGCATCTGATTAGTGAAGGCAAAGAAAGAATTAACCCAGAAAGAATAACTGGAATAATTGGTTATCCTTTACCAAAGACAAAGAAGGAACTCAGAAAGTGTTTAAACTTGATAGGCTATTGCAGATTATAGATTGACTCTTATGCTCAGAAAACCAAAGATTTATACTTTAAGGGGTTAGAGGAAGAGCCAGATCTTCTCCAATGGACTGCTGAAGAAGTACAAATTCTAGAAGGGCTGAAACAAGCTTTAATCACCATTCCTGTTTTAGCATATCTTTAGAAAAGCCCTTTCACTTGTTTGTGACCGTAGACTGAGGTGCTGCCATCATCAGAGTGCTTACTGAAAGCTGAGGTGGAAAGAAGCAAACAGTTGCTTTCGTGTCCAAATTGTTAGATCCTGTGTCTAAGGGTTGGCCTCAATGTTAGGCTGTAGCAGCCACTGCCTTAATAGTAGAAAAAAGTCAGAAATTGACTTTCAGAGGAACCCTCATGATCGATACTGCCCATCAAGTCCTGGGAGTCCTAAATCAAAGAGTCGGGCATTGTCTGATGGATTCCTAGATTCTAAATATGAGACAATATTATTGGAAGAGGATAATTTGATACTAACCACAGATTCCTACCTCAATCTAACAGGCTTCTTGAGTGCCGGGGAGATAAGGAATCAAGAAGAATTAGGTCATAATTGTCAGATATTATTGAATACCAAACCAAAGTCAGAATGGACTTGAAGGAAATGCCTTTACATGGGCGTATTAAACTGTTCATAGATGGGTCCTCTAGAGTGATTGGAGGCAAAAGACATAACAGCTATGTTATTACTAATGGAGATCAGTTGTCTATCTCTGAGAAGGGGAGGTTACCTCACAAATGATCTGAACAAACTTGTGAATCATTCACCCTTAATCAGGCTCTGAAATTGCTTGCCAATAAGGAAGGCACCATCTATATGAATTCTAAATATGCCTTTGTAGTAGTCCATATCTTTGGAAAAATCTGGGCAGAAAGAGGTCTCATAAATAGTAAAGGAAGGGAACTGATCCACGGAGAATTGGTTAAAGAGGTTCTAGAAAATGTATTGCTCCCTGCTGAAATTGCAATAACACATACTAATAATCCTCAGAAAGGGGGCTCCTTTGAGGCAGTTGGCAACAGACTGCCTGATGAAGTAGCCAAGGAGGCCACTTTAGAAAGTGAGGCTAGGTTGGGCTCAGTGACTCAGCCTGTAATCCCATCTCTTTGGGAGGCCAAGAAGAATGAATTGCCCGAGCCTGCAGGTTTGAGACCAGCCCAGGCAACTTGGTGAGACCTCGACTCTACAATAAATCAAAAATTAGCCAGGCATGTGAACACATGCTTATAGTTCCAGCTACTTGGAAAGCTGAGGAGGAGGGATTGCCGGAGCCCAGCAGGTCGACAATGGGGTGGTCGTGAGTATGACACCACACTCCAGCCTGAGAGACAGAGTGAGACTTCAACTCAAAAAAAAAAAAACAAACAAACAAAGAAAGTGAGGCAAAACTCCTGAACCTCACCCCCAACATACCTATGGTCACCATGAGACCATAATTTACTAAAGAAGAAATCAAGGGAATGGAAGAACTAGGGGATTCCCCAAACAGAGTGGGGAGATGGTTTCTCCCACGTGGAAAAGAAATGGTTAGTAAACCAATTATGAGGGACCTAATGACCATATTACATAAGGAGAGTCAATGGGGATCTCAGGAAATATGCAATGCACTTCTAAAAACCTATGGGTGTGTGGGCATATACACCATTACCAAACAGGTGTGTCGAGGATTTATCACCCGTCAGAAAATGAACAAAAAGGTTATTAGAAAGCCAAAAAAAGGGAGAAGATTCCCAGGGCTGTAGATTGGATTAATTACACTTATTATAATCAGCAAATGTTCATCAACTATACTAAGGATGCCCTTTAAGGAGTAGTTAGCCAATTGGACGCCACCAGCAGGATGGCCTGGGAGAATAGAGTAGCATTAGATATAATATTAGCAGAGAAAGGAGGTGTTTGTGTCATGCTGGGAGAAAAACATTGCATTTTCATTTCAAATAACACTGTCCCAGATGGGACAATCACTAAGGCATTACAGGTGTTAACAACCCTGGTCAGTGAACTGACTGAAAGCTCTGGTACTGATGATCCTTTTACAGACTGGCTAGAAGGATGGTTTGAAAATTGGAAATGTATGATTACCTCTGTTTTAACTCTCTGGTTGTAATTTCAGGAATTTTACTCACCATTGCGTGCTGTGTTATCACTTGCATGAGGGGCCTGGCCCAAAGGCTCACTGAAACAGCTATAAACAAGCAAATGCCCATGGCTTATGCACAAAATAACCTCCTACGCTTAGATGAAAAAATAGATCATGGGAAGGAGGGTGAATACTTACTTGATATGTTTGAATGACAACAAGGCCATACAAAGCAATGAAAAAAATCAAATAAAAAAAAGAGGAGGGAATTGTGAAAGACAATAGATGATTCATTTCCATAAAATGGAAAGAGATCTGCTAATGTGACCAAGAGCATGTACTAGGAGGCAGATGTGGCCAAAGGCTCATTAGAACAAAGGGAAGCATGATAACAGCCACATTGGGGAAATCGAACTTACTCAGAAAAAATGAGGAAAATCAAATCATTCAGTCAAATAGTAACAAGTACTCATTTTAACCTTATTTGTACTAAAGACTCCAATGACATCTCGGAAAGATTGTGGCCCCATAACCCTCAGCCAGTGAGGAACTGGGGGAGGGACCTGCGCACTAGGAAATAAATTACTTGCTGTAACTGCTCCGGGTGTGCCAGTCCACCAGACACCCAATCATGCAAGCCTGTCATTAAAGTCTCACTTCTGCTGCACTCCACGTCTCCATGTCCATCCTTTAATTTTTGATGGGTGAGTTTGTTTCTCACAATTAAGATACTTTGAACATTGTAGATATGGCAGAAAAAATATTTAGAATATTACATAAACTTAGTTGATAAACAGCAGAAGGATTTATGATGTTTGACTCAAATTTTGAAAGGAGTTCTACTGTGGGTAAAATGCTATCATGCCGCATCATATTTTACAGAGAAATCTATCATGAGAAAAAGAGCCAACCAACGAAGGGAACTTTAGTTTCTTGTTTTTTAAAAGTTGCCACCACAGCCACCTCAGCCTTTAGCAACCACTACCATGATTGGTCAGCAGTATCAAGGCAAGACCCTCCACCAGCACAAAGATTATAGCTCACTAGCGACCCAGATGACTATTAGCATGTTTTGACAATAAAGTATTTTTAATTAAAATTTGTGCATTTTTAATAATGTTGTAATATACTTAATAGATTGCAGTATAGTGCGACCATAACATTTATATGCAACATGAAACTCAAAAATTTGGGTGACTCTCTTGATTGCAATATTTGCCTTATTGTGGTGTACCAAAACTGAATCCACAAGATCTCTGAAGTATACCTGCACTATGATAGTTAAGAAAGACAATAACAGAGTTTGGATTGGGGATAGGAAGAGAAGTCATCTCATGGATATTTCTGAAGTAGAACTAAGAAGACATAGGATGATTTCCCTGTGGAGATTGAGAAACCTTCCTACTAACTGTTTTGTGGCTTTTAGCTTGAACAACTGAATGGATAATGCAACCAGTGAAAGACCAAGAAACACAAAGAAGCTGGGAAAATTTTTACAACAGTTGAGTTTGATTTTTCAGAAAAACATTTCAGTATGTTGAACAGTCAGTTGGAATGTAAGTGGGGAGAAATTGGGTAATTGGAAAGATACTACCTAACATAATTAGAGAGTAACCTGCATTTGTAACCTGACTCCCACACAATAAACTGTACGACTCTGAGCATGTATTCAACCTCTAATTGTTCTCATTTGTCATACGGAAAGAATAAAACAACCTAGATCACTGGATATGGTGAAAATTAGATGAAATAATACAAAAGAATTTTCCAGAACCATGACATCATTTAATAAATGTTAATACATTATTATTATTGTCAGGAAATAGATGATAATTTAAGTAATAAAAACTGGTAAGATTGGTCAGGAAAAAGATAGAAATTGAAATTACTGAGAATGCCAGTACCTAAGATACTTCCAGGAAAACATGGGCAAAATAGCCTAAAAAGTGATATGGTTAAATCCAGGAAGACAAAGTATACTATGAGCTTTAGGTTGTTTAAACTTGCCAGACACTACAGAGAAGTAAATAAAATGAGAACTGAAAAGCAGATATTTAAATTTGCAATTAGGAGTATAATGAGAGATGCAAAAACAAAATTAAACCTGTTTCCTTTTTTTTACAATGCTTATAATCTATCCAAGAGTCTGTACATTCTGAAATAGTTCAATGAATTAAATAAATACTTATTGAAAGCCTATTATGTGCCCAAAATTATAAACATTGCCAAAAATTAACAGTACAGGCAAAACTTGTTAATAATATTTTAGAACAATTCTAATGTAGGCTGCAGTAGCCTAAGATAACACAGTATGGAGGTGAGAACTGGAATTGAGAAGAAAGTGGAGAAGACATTACATGGAACATCAGGAGCAAGTGTATAAAATGGGATCAATAATTGCACTTTCATTTTAATGAAGGAATTTGCATTGCCTCCTTTGATGCAAAGAAGCAAACAAAACAGTGAGTAAAAGCAGTCATCTAAAGAAATGAACTTGAATAAGCTTTAATTGTATATCCAGAAACAACTTCCATTCTGTTAGCTTATTGCAATGGAATATTATCAAGAAATCTTTCAAATAACAGCATTGACATTAATGTAGTTGGAAGAGAGTACAGCCTACTTTTAACATTTCAATTCTTTAAAAATAGAGTGTATTAGAAAAAAGTCATTCTGAGTCTAACACCAAATTTATCAAATAATAATTTTATTGGTACAAATAAGACAACCAAAACACATTTTTTCAAAACAACTTGTTCAGCAACATTGTAAATGTGAAGGTCACCTTTGTGTTGAAGTGTGCAATTTTATTAACTTGTTAAAGTAATCTGTATGATCATGTAATAAATCATAGTGAATATCCTATGAATAATACAAGTAGTCCTCAAAACAATAAAATAAAAATGATTATGTAATTATATAATTCAAATTTTCAAATTATCGCTGAAGTCATTATTATAATGCTTATATTTAGATACTAAAGTCTAAATAAAAGTTTACTTCTAATAAGTGTTCTATTAACTTTTAGGTAGTTGAATGTTAATTTCTATATTTTATTTTTCTCAAAAGATTTTAAACATGCGCAACCCCAAAAATATTTAGTACAAGATATTCATGTGCCATTTATCTCTGATGACTTTATGTTGACAGGGCATCTCACAAATATCCATAATAATTAATATTAAAACCATACAACTGGAATGTTAATAAGAATTATTGCTGTTCAAAATAGATCAGGGACTAAGTAACAACTTTAATGTGATTTATATGACTGATGTCTACTTGCCCCGATGATTTATATTTAATGGTACTTCATAGGAATTACAATTTTTAAAGATCTATAATGATTAAAAAATTTATTTATTATATTACTTAAACCTGTCAAATACACTTGAAATAATTGATTGTATTTAAATTATTTTAGTAGTAAGCACAGATTTTCTTATGTACTTGAAAAAATACCTACAAAGAAATATTTTTCTAGCCAAAAAATTAGTGAATGCTTTAAAGAGAAAACTACATTAAAAAAATGAAGGCAAATCATATAGATTAAATGTCCTTACAGCTTATGGTTGCTTTAGTAATGTGTTTTTTAGAGCAAAATGTGGTATTTAAAAATTCCAGCTATAAACATTGTTTTATTGAAAATAACAATGTGCTAGTCATTTAATTCTGAACTAATGTGTTCATTTCATGAAATATTATTTTAAAAGAGTTGTCAAAAATGTACAGCTATGGCAATTATTATCTAATAAATAGAAAGAATGATGGATCCTTCCCAATAATCTTTACTGCTGCACAAGGTTTGATTTAATTTCTGTAATAGCAAAACACATAATATGATAAAGTATGCCTTTATATTTAATATGATTTTATCAAGACTCTCAAAATAATTTCCATTATCCTGTGAACAACTTTCTTATTTGTCTCCAGATATTCCTTAAATACTTTACACTGAAATAAGCAGTGCATTTGTAGCAGGAGAAAAATACAACAGTATAAAATGTTTTTGATTTGTTTGTTTTTAAACAAAGGGATCAATTACAAAACCATTACCAGAATTTTGTAAGTGGGATTTTGTTAGTTGTGATTTGGTAAATACTATAAACAGCATGAAGATTTAAAAAAAAAAAAAAAAAACCTAATAACAAATGATGAGAAGTTTTTTTTTTATGTTAATTCAGAAACAGTAACTTGTTCATTGTTGATGCAAAGGTGCAAAGACTAAAAATAAATATGTGAAGTCCCAAAAGATTTGCATTTAATTTGTTTCAGAAAATCACAAATATTTTAGTTATACGTGTGAAGAGGGTGTCACCTACTAGTGAAATACAAAGCAGTAAAGCAATAACAATATAGTGGTGCATACCTATGGTCCCAGCTACTTGGGAGGCTAAGACAGAATCCAGCCTGAGCAACATAGCAAGACCCTGTCTCTAAAAAACAAACAAAATTAAACAACAACACAGGAAACTGTATTTGTAAAAATAGTAATTTTATCAGACTGATCAACATTGAAAAATAGTAATTTCAATTGTAAAAAGGCAACACAAAGTATTCATATTTCTCCCTCTCTCCTTTTCATTGTGTCTCTATACACAGAGAGACTATATATGTTTATATAATCTTAGATACTCTTATTTCTGGTACTATTGTTATTATTTTGAAACTGACATTTGCGTTTATCATGCCAAAGCAATTACAGATGACAGATCTTGTAAACACCTGCAGGGCATGGGCACCCCATCTGCTGAGGCTGCCTCTACATTCCGCACTCAAATTCTGGATGGCAGCCATGATCTCAAAAGATTCCAAAGAGACTGGTTGTGGTGGCAGAAGCAAAAGTAAAGCATCAAAGCCAGAATCTCAACGTCCAAAGCCTGTCTCACCTATCATCCCTGTTCACATCCCTTCTTACTGGGTCCCCCTACCTCCACAGAGCTGGAGGCCAGAAGATAGCAACCCATATTTTTGTGATCCCCTCCATTGTGCCTTACTTGTAATACTAAGAGAGAGAGAAAAAGAGATCTTTGGAGGAGAAAAATGAGACTATCCTGAAACACTAAGTTACGTTATAAAAACATTGTACACAACTTACAAGATTTGACTAGAAACCTGTCATTTCTCTTTACTGCAAATACACGTTTTAGAAACTTTAGTAAATAATTTCACTAATTTTACAAAACTGGGTGACTAGGGTATTAGCCAACATATGGCTTTGTCACTAAATATGTTCTCTTTGTCTTTTATCCAAACTCCACTTCTAAAAAATATACTGAAAAAATATCTTCTATTATTCTTATTAACTCCCTTCCAGGGCAGATAGAGAAACTGATATTTTTTGTTTATTTGTCTGTATTGTAAATAACATTTTATTATAACACAAATGCATTCATTTGCTCACTGTCTACAGCTGCCTTCTGTGTACAGCAGGAGAGATGGCAGTTATGACATTTTATGTGGCCCAAAAGGCAGAAAATATTTACTCTCTGGACCTTTATAAAAAGTTTGCCAAGCCCTGCTGTAGAAGATGTAAAAGTTCTAATGAATAATGTGGACTACTAAGGGATGTTACTAATAGATAAGCAGTCTTTTATCTTAAAACTGTAGAATTTTAGCCGGACTCGGTGGCTCAGCCTGTTATCCCGCGTCTTGGGAGGCTGAGGTGAGTGGATTGCCTGAGCCCGCGGGTTCGAGACCCGCCTGGGCAGCGAGACCTCATCTCTACAATAAATCAAAAAATCACCCGGGCGTGGTACCGCATGCCTGTAATTCCGGCTACTCGGAAGGCTGAGGGGGAAGGATCGCCGGAGCCCAGCAGGTCCAGGCTGCAGTGGCCAG